>NW_009924450.1:0-3607 GCF_000696875.1 Nestor notabilis | reverse complement strand
AGTAGCAGTCATTTTTCTCCTGGTGCAGTGCTGTGCTTTCAACTTTAGTCTGACAGTTCCTCAATTGACCTCTTATGGGTGGGAAACCCTTCTGTTCCTAAGGGCAAAAAGTGTGTTTTGAATTATTTGACAGGACAAAGATCAATACTTACCTTAATAAAATCATGAGGATAATAAAGCCAGAGACAAGAAATGTGTGAAATTAAGTCTCCAGCTGTATGTAGATTGGCCCGTGGATTTTTAAGTCCCTCCTTGATTCTTTACCTGGCAGCAGGGGCTTGTTTATTTCTTCAGTGGGATGTATGAGAAAGTGAACCAAGAGATAGGGGTGACAACATGGCTATATAATGCAATCATGGAATCATGGAATGGTTTGGGTTGAAAGGGATCTTAAAGATCATTTAGTTCCAACCCTCCTGCTAGTGGGAGGGACACTTCCCACTAGACCAGATTGTTCAAAGTCCTGTCCAACCTGGCCTTAAACACTGCCAGAGATCAGGCATCTACAACTGTAGAGGTGTCTCACTACCCCCACACGGTAAAGAATTTATTTGTTTTATCTAGTCTAAATCTGCCCTCTTCTACTTTAAAGCCATTCCCCCTTGTGCTATTACTACACGCCCTTGTAAAAAGTCCCTCTCCAGTTTTTTTATAGGTCCCCTTTAAGCACTGGAAGACTGCTCTAAGGTCTCCCTGAAGCCTTCTCTTCTCCAGACTGAACAAGCATAACTCCCTCAACCTGTCTTCATAAGGAGAGGTGCTCCTCTGATCATCTTCATAGCCCTCCTCTGGAGTCACTCGAATAGGTCCACATTTCTGAGACCACATTTCTCAGCTGACTCCAGGGAAGTATTTTTGGCTGGAATTTTCAGTCTCTGGCAGATCTGTAACTGATATCTGATCACAATTATCTTGGAATAGCATGCCCAGATCTCTCTGGTTTATTTGAAAGTCTCAGCCTGAAATGAGCTCTCTGTCTCAGTTCAGTATATGTAACATACAGTGAGTAAGCCTCCCGCCTCTCTTCTTTCTGACTACAGAAATACTCCTTTGGGAAGGGTTTAATTTATCTGTGTATAGAAATTACTTAGTAAAGTGGAGTGCTCTCTTCAGTCGTATTTCCTGAATAAATTGCCCAACATCCTTTACAGTATTGACTATACAAGTTGCTACCAACCAGTGTGATCATAGGTATGCTTGGCAGGAGTATCTTGTTCCCTCAAAGGTTTGGTGAGGGAATAGAGCCTGGCTGTCCTGAGTGGTGGCAGGTAGCAGAAGGATATTTCCATACCTTCATTAGAATAGCAAGGACGAAGCTGCTCACACTAGCACAACGTCTCTGCTTTCACAGAAGAGGTGCAATTAATGCTTTTTAATGGAAATTAAATTCTATAGCAGCTGGTGATCCAAAATGCTGACCAAAAAAAAATGGACTCTAATGAACTGTGCGATCTTCTTAATTTAGTTAGTCTGCATAATTACATTTCTACCTCCTACTCAGCTCAATAATTGCATGGATGTCCTATCTTGAAAACCCATTTTGAGCCTTAATGGAAAGGTTTAAATTATGCTGACCCACTATGCTAATAATAGTGATCAATAGCACTACTTCATCCTTGTTTATATGTAAAGAATTGTCCATGTTGTGTAATTGTCAATGTAATTGGGATCTACAGTTACAATCAGCTCTTCCAGGTGTTGCAGAGATGGGAAGGATCATTTCCATTCTGGCTGCTTGGGTCAATTAGAATTTTGATTTCTTCCTTTCTTTCATTTGCTTCATCAGTGTTTGAGGAGAAAGTGAGCAATCTCCTGTTATTCTATAAACGATTCCTTGTTAGCACCTTAAGTTTACAAAATAGTAGCTTGAGACCAGCAAGCTGGTGAGATCAGCCTTTCTCATGCCACATGGTGACATGTGAAGACAATGTAAGGTCTTTATTATTTGTCTTGTTACTTTTAATAACACCACCACCCACTCTGGTCATGCAACAGAGTGGTAAGCTCAAAGACTGGGATCATACAGGATGCAGTAACTTTGTCTATTTATTTAATTTATAACTGAAGAGATTTTATTATTTTTAGTGTTCCAGAGCTTTGAAAAAGTAGATACATAATAACTGAGTTACAAAAAAAGAAACTGTTGAGCTTAAACCCCAGGAGGGTTTTTCCTTAGTGGTGTTTTTCTTTATTATCCCTGCTCATCCTGCAACATATTGGGAGTTATTACTCTAAAGAAAGTCAGGAAAAAATGCTGCTAATGTGAAACCAGTGTACCATAACTCCTGCCAAATCCCCTTTATATTAACGATACCAGTTTCACTACCACTAAAGTTTTGTCTTCTGTTGTACCTCTGTGATTCAGAGGTCATTTCAAGTCCCTCCCTTTTGACTTCTTCATGCAGAACTGAGCTGAGGTTTCACCATGCATGGTGAAAAGTATCTGCCATACAAAAGCATCTGTCAACTTTCTTCTCGCATATATCTGTAGTCACCTGAGCAGACCAGAAAACAGTTCATGTTCATATTCACTGCCCATGAAAGTAGATCTATCAGTAACACAGAAATCTCATCAATTTACAACATGGCTTTGTGGGATACTGTGGAATACTCTGTGAAATCACTTGCTGCCATGGCAAAGTTATTGACATCTAAGGTTGGAGTCCCTTGACAGCTTTCTTTACCAAATTTTTCCTCCACTGGAACAAATCCACTGATCCCCACAGGGTGGTAATGATGCTACAGTTCCTTGGATGACCATGAACTTCCATCAACTCAAATATTTTTTGAACCATGAAGCTGGGATATGAAATGTAATTGCAAATGGAGACCTTCCAGTTTCAGAAGAAATAATGTTTTAAGCAAGCTCTGGAACAGTTCAAGGTAGCTGCAGACAACAGCAAATAATTTTTCTGAGAGAGGAAAAGCACAATATTATTTCAAGCCATGAGGAACAGGCATGGCTCCTGATTTGAAAAATAATTACCTCATGTCATGGACAGGAAAACCAGCAACTTTTTTCTTAGCATTTCAATGCATGGATAAGAACATGAGTGAGTTTTTTTCTGTCCTTAAGTCATATGACCACACAGTGTGCATGAGATGCTCACTTCTATACAAATGTCTCAGCTTTAAAGTATTAAGTAGTTGGTCTAAACACAGGAAAGGCAGAACATCTTGGGGGGGAGAGAGAAGGGGGCCCACCTTGCTGTGTGAATGCCTGGAACCAGGCTCAGCAAAGCTCCTGAGAACACTGTGAAAACAAAGCAGCTATGAAAGCAGCCCCAACTATGTCAGATCATCCTAAATATGCAAATCATCTGGTTTCAAGGGAAAAGAATATATATATATTTGTGTGTGTATATATATAGTCCTGATTAGTAAGTGCAGCCCTGACGATGTGAAGTTAGGCTTGTGCTAACTGATTTTATAGATGGATTTGGCCTTGCAGTATGTGTGCTTGGATGCTAAAAAAAGCATCAGGTTTTTCCACAGAGTGCATAAATTTTGCAAGTTTTATGCTTATTTCAGGCTGATGCTCTCCTGATTATACCGTGTCCTTTTGCTGCAGAAGTTGTTGATTTTTGCAGGAGTAAAAAAAAACCCA
>NW_009924449.1:455-778 GCF_000696875.1 Nestor notabilis | reverse complement strand
CCCCCCCCCAGTTCCACAACGCGCGGCAGCTCGCGGCCTGGTGCCGGCACTACATCTGCACCAACTACAACAGCGTGTGCCGCCGCTTCCCCCGGCACATGAAGTTCATGTCCCCAGGTACGTCACAGGGATGCACTGCATGTTGTGCCATACTGTGCCATACTGTGCCATACCGTGCCATACCATGCCATACCGTGCCATACCGTGCCATACTGTGCTGTATTGCCGTAACATGCCATGCCATAACCCATGCTGTGCCATAACATGTGTTGTGCAGTACCACACCATGTTATACTGTGCCATAGCAGGCTGTGCCTTGCCAT
>NW_009924449.1:0-354 GCF_000696875.1 Nestor notabilis | reverse complement strand
CACGCCACCCCCTGCCATGCCATACTACTGTCCCGTGCCATGCCATAACATGTGTTGTGCCATGCCCTAACGTGCTGTGCCATGCCCTAACACATGCCGTGCCATGCTGTGCCATGCCCTACCACACTGTGCCGTGTCCTAACATGTGTTGTGCCATGCTGTGCCATGCCGTAACACATGCTGTAACACATGCTGTGCCATGCCCTGACCCGTGCTGTGCCGCGCCGTGCCCGCAGAGAACCGGGCGCACTTCGAGCGGCACCGCTGGCCGCCCGTGTGGTACCTGAAGGAGGAGGACCTGTACCTGCGCTGCAAGAAGGAGCGCGAGCGCGAGGAGCAGCGGGAGCGCGCGCA
>NW_009924448.1:18415-18647 GCF_000696875.1 Nestor notabilis | reverse complement strand
CACACCACCACCGCCACCACCCCGGCCCCCCTCCCGGCCCAAGCTGCCCCCTGGCAAGCCGGCCGTCGCCGATGTGGTATGTTGATGGTCAGGAGCAGGAGCATGGTCTGCACTGGGATGTGTGCACTGTGAGGGGTGGTAGGTCTCCATTCCCAGTCTGGTTAATGGAGCAGAGCAAGCCAGGTCTGGCTGTGCTGGGAAGGGTGTCTGGCTAGGGGGGGGGGGGCCCACC
>NW_009924448.1:13426-18384 GCF_000696875.1 Nestor notabilis | reverse complement strand
ACCGTGCTGGCTGGGCTGTTGGGTTACATCCAAGCCACTTCAGGTAAGTTGTAGAGAATGTTTATGGACATAAAACTATCATAGAACCCCAGCCTGGTTTGTGTTGGGAGGGACGTTAAAGCTCATCCAGTTCCAACCCCTGCCACGGGCAGGGACACCTTCCACTAGAGCAAGTTGTTCTAAGCCACATCCAGCCTGGCCTCGAGATCCACAAAGGTTCCATAAGGATGTAATGAGCTGCTCCCCAGTGAGCTGGCACATGGTGGGCACTGCTCCCTTCCTAATACTAAGTGCATTTCAATCCATCCAATGGCAATGGAGGTCCCATCCTTGGTGGGGATGGGGACTTCAAACTCCCAGACCCACAAGATGCTGGGAATCATCTGGAATTTTTCGAAGTCCAGATTAAAATGCCATTGGCACTAAAAGAGCTAAAGTTGTTCAGTTTTGCGCTAACCCAGTGGGGACGCCCTGGGGTGCCAGTGGCACCGGTTGGCCTGGAGGTACACCGAGGGTTACAGCTTGATGCAAAAGCTTGTCTTGGGTTGATGCAAATGTTGCTGTGCATATTTTCTTTAACCTTTTGTTGTTTTATGTTTTCCTACAGTCCAGGCCTTTTAGCCCTCCTATTCACTCCTCCAGCCCTCCTCCGATAGCACCTTTAGCCCGGGCTGAAAGTACTTCTTCCATATCTTCCACCAATTCCCTGAGTGCAGCCACCACTCCCACCGTTGGTAAACACATACAGCACTGCTGTTCTTTCCCCTTTCTTACCTCTGAATGGCCTTAAATATTGTTCTTTGGGTTCATGTTCATTAGCTTTCATCAGGCTTTTCAATGCAAAAAGGGATTTGAGGGGGGTGTGATGTGTCGTGAGCGTGATGCTGCTAGGGAAGCTTGCTCTGTGGCAGCTCCAAATGTTGGGAAAAACACACGTTTGGTGAAGGTAGAGGTTGTCACCAAGTGAAACATAATACAAATTGTGATTATGGTCTGTAAATTTGGTCAAAATAAACTTTTTATGGTGGGAGATGCTTGTGCCTGGAGGGGAGGGGGGCTGGAAGCCAGACCTTGGGATCTAGCAGACAACTAATACTATACCTCTTTGAATGACCTAAATTCAAACCTCCCCTTAAAGTGGTAGTGGGGAATGGAGTCTTGGAAAAGGTTCTTCCAAACTGTTATCTGGACACAGACACAAGTGTTGTAGTTTTCTTTTGGAGTAATGTCCTGAAAAACATGTATTTTGCCAAACCCCTCTAAGGCTCCTTGCCGGGGCCTCAGACAAGAAATGTAGATGAAGTCTGGCTGGCAGCTCCCAGGCTCCACGTGCTGGGCCCCCATGTGCTTCCCCTCCATCCCCTGTCTCCCTTCCATCCCCTCTGTCCTGGCTGCTGGTGCTCCCTCCTCCATCCCTGCCATCCCACCCGGCTGCCAGCCCTGATGCCCCTTGCTTCCCGCAGCTCCATCTTCTTCCAGGATCACCTTCCTCTTTTTCCTTTTCTTTCCATGTCTCCTGTGATGAGCACGCCTGGTTTGTGTGGTGGGGAAGGAGCTCTGCAGTCCCTTGCTGGTGTGGGCTGGCTGATGGGCTCTGTGTGAGGAGCTGGAACCCCAACCCTCTGAGAAACCAAACCAGGCTGGTGGTCGTGTGTGCTCAGCCGCAGTCCTGGCTGCAGCATGTCCCATTGCTGTCACCTTACGAGCCATGGGCAGTGGTGGCATCACCACCCAACACCATGTGCCGTGCAGCGGGTGCCATCCCCACGGTGTCCTTCCAAACCCTCCCTGTAGGTTTACTGGAGTGTCCGACCTGCGTCTCCGTCCTGTCGTTTGCTTCACTCTCGAGGTGTTGTAGATGCTTGTACCTGTTCGCCGGCTGTTGGTCACCGTCACAGCGTGCTGTGGGGAGAAGGAAGCATCTCAAGCAAGGGGCTGGCCAGCCCCGAGCATCCCCGGTGTGTCGGTCCTGTCTGTGCCCATTGTCCTGCAGCTTTGGCTGCTGTTGGTGGGGCTGTTGGTGGCCTTGGCGCGGTGGTGAACATGATTTTGGTGGAGAGGAGCAGCCAGGCTGAGGACAGGGCTGATTGCGGGGTCTTCAGGAGGCAATGGGGGCTGCGTGCTGGTTCTGTAGGCTGAGCAGGCAACAGGTCCTGCTCTTGGGTAAAAATCTGTTGGTTTTTTCTCTCTAACATGTATTTTTGTGAACAAAGATTGCTCCTTGATGTTTTTAATGACATACCCACCCTGAGCAGTGGGGGCTGATGCATTTGGAGGGGGCAGGAAGCCGTGTCCACTGGCCCCAGTGGCTCCCATGCCTCCCATGGGGGCTTTCCTCGGAAGAGAGATGAAATCAGGGCTCTGGCATCACCCCATGGCAGAGGGACACTGAACAGGGAAGCCAGGAGCAACATCCTCATGTTTTGCCTTTTCAGCTCCATGCAGACCAAGTGGTGGGTGCCACATTGCCAGGATTTGGCCTGGGATAAGATGGATGCAGGGGCAGGCAGGGGTAGGTTGGGTTTGGGATCCACTCTGGGAAAGCCTAAGCATCTCCCCACTGTCCCCATCGAGGGTGGGCAGTGGTGCTGAGCGAGCACCCAGTCAGCACTCACCTTGGTGCACTGACTGCGAACCCATCATGGGTTTATCATGCAGTAAGAGGAGAAGATAAGGTGAAAAGTGTACAGGGCAGGGAGCAGGGATGTCTGTGAGCACAGCAGTGGGTTGGGGACCTCTGGAGATCCCACAGGACTGGCTTGCTGCCAGGTCCATCTCCACCATGCTCTTGGTTTCTTGTTTTCCACGGCAAAGTCCAACGGAATTTGTCCAAAGAGCGTGCCAGAAAGTTATTTCATAGACTTGTGTAGTAGTTTGTGTTGGAAGGGACCCTAAACGACCCCCCTCCCGGGGGTCGGCACACCTTCCACTAGAGCAGTTTGCTCCAAGCCCCGTCCAACCTGAACGCTGCCAGAGACTTCCAACACAACTTCCTTGGGCAGCCTGTTCCAGTGCCCTTTCCTTTATTTGTCCTCTGTGCTGGTCTGGTTTGCTTTGTTGTGGTTGCATGTGCAGTCTGAATAATTCATTGCAGAGAAAGAAGCTGTTATTTCTGTGTCAGCGCCTGTTACTTTCCTCGTTAAGATCCTTCTCTGTCTCTTCCCGTTGTTAAACGCGCTGCTCGATTTCATCTGGGATTCGTTTTTTCATTCTTGTTTTGTTTCCTTCCTTTTGCGTTTCTTCTGCTTATGTTATCAGAAGATGATGGTTTTATTGACAAACTGCCCACGTTTGAAAGGCGCTGTGAGACGCCTGCAGGTACTGTACTAGCAGGGCGCTATCAAGACATCTTGGCTTCAGAGCGGGGCGGCTGCGGGCACCCCGAGCCCCGGCACCCATCGCTCACAGCACCTTGCATGACAGTTTCTCAGTGACAAAAAGGACTTTCAGGTGAAACACCATCACCTCCCGAGTTCAAAAGGGTTAATTTAACAGCTCAAAAAGTCATTTTCCACCCCTACCCTTAATTATTTCAATAGGACTTATTATCCATTGTGGCTTTGAGGCAGTTTGAGTGCAGGAGCTGGTGGTTCTGAGAGGAAAGGGAAACTTCCAGTTAGGCATCTCCTGCTCTGTGTGTGAGTGTCTGTTTATCTGCAAGTTGTATGTCCTGAAATGCAACACAAAGCACCTACGTTTCACTGTCACTTATTCTGCACACCGGTGCGGCATGCGGCTCAGCATCCCGCCAGGAAAATGCTGTTGTCTGAGACATCACCAGAGGTGAAGAGGACACGGGCATGGTTGCTAAAATCAGCGCAGTTAAAAAATGCTATTGGAGTGCATGAGCCAAGAAGCTGCTTAAACTCTAGACAAAGAAAGAGAAACCCCCCCAAAATCCTTACCAAGCGGGCAGAAATACTCTTCCATCTGGGCTTCCATAGCTTTGCTTTCTGCTTTCTGTTTCCTAAGCCAAAACCAGAGTTTCAAGCTCCCCCTTTCCTTGCACGTGAACGGCTTGCAGCGCCTCGTCCCCTCCCCGTAGTGAGATAAATGACCTGCTCTGTGACTCACACTGTGTCCTTCTCTCTCCCTCTCCTTAACCTTTCCCATCCCGCTTCAACTCCTGGCCATACAGAGAATGAACAGCCTTCCCTCGTTTGGTTTGACAGAGGAAAGTTTTATTTGACTTTCGAAGGTAAGTAGTGCATAGCCTACCCGGTAACCACTTGCTCCCCTTGCTCTTGCTCTCTGACTCCCGGGGTTTCCTTCCAAGGCTCCAGTCCGGCTTTCCATGTGAAATGCTATGGCTACTTAGATGACATCGCAAGTTTGACCCAGAATCATTCTGATTTGTGCCATTTGTCCTGATGATCTGTATCCCTGTTTATTGATTCAAAACCAACCCAAACAAAACCAAAACCCAAAAGACTATTCTCACACTGAGACTACGGTGGAAACCAGAGAGCCAAACCGCTTGCACTGCCGAGGAACTTGACTCTGTCAACCAGGGCTTCTTTCTACTCTCCCTCGCAAGCTGCTCGTCACCCTGAGCAGGCTGTGGCACAGTGTGGTTAATTACAAGCCAAAGCGTGATGGGTTCTTTGCCAAGCTAAGGCCCTCTTCCCACCTCCCCCTGGATTTTTCCATGGTGAGGGGTCAGGAGTGTGCCTAATGCCAGCAAGCATCGCTGAAATGCCAATAGGTTGTGCTGCCAGGGTGGCTGGTTGGAGGTATTGTGAGTTTTGGGGTCCCTTGTTGATAAGAAGCCTCCCTGGGGAGGATGCAGGGGGGGAAGGGCGCATTTTGGGGTGGATGGCAGCTTCTCTGAGCAGCATCGCGTCTTGGACAGGGTAGGTGCACCAGTGCTGGGCAGTAAGCCCCACTCGAGAGCCCTGAGGCTTTGGAGGAAGCCTCTTCCCACAGACATCATGCCAACGTTTCCTTATAAAAAAGCA
>NW_009924448.1:6237-13416 GCF_000696875.1 Nestor notabilis | reverse complement strand
GTGCTTTAAAACCAGCTTTGGAGCTGCTGCGGTGCTTGCAGGCAGAGCTGTGCTGGGGCTGACTGGGGATGCTGCTGGCACGGGACATACCAGAGGATGGATCCCATACGTGATCCGTAAATTGTGACCCCTCCAGCAAACAGCCAAGTGGCTGGGATTCGGGATTGCACTGCCTGGCTGCCGAGCACAGGCTGCTTGTGTTTATGGAGCAACCCCTGTTCTGGTGAGCATGAAGCAGTAGCAGTAGCAGAAGGCAGGGACGGAGGTGGTGGTAACTGGGGGAGTGGTTTCTTCTTTCCCTCCTTCTTGCCTTTTCATTGTCCACAGGGGCCAGGCCCCAATGTCCCCACTTGATGTTCCTCATTCCAATATCAGCTCCTGGCTTAGACTTGGGAGGGGGCATGGAGGAATGGCTGATGGCTGATGGCTGGGTCAAAGCAGCTGCCTTGGAGTGTTATCCCTCAGTATGTATATCCTGGCATTGTATTTCCTCTGTTTTCTTCTCCTCCTCACTCGATCTAGCACCAGCACTGCGAGAACATTTACTATTTGGGGCTTTTTTATGGTTTTGTGTACTGATGTCTTTAAATGGTATACTGGAATTCTTATCCTTTGTTCTGGCAGTGTGGATGGTCTGGAGCGGGGAGATTGGTTTGTCCAGGGAATGCTGGCCAGTTGTGAACCAGGTTGCTCCAAGCCCCTGTGTCCAACCTGGCCTTGAACACTGCCAGGGATGGGGCAGCCAAAGCTTCTCTGGGCACCCTGTGCCAGCGCCTCAGCACCCTCACAGGGAAGAGCTTCTGCCTCAGATCTCATCTCAGTCTCCCCTCTGGCAGGTTCAAGCCATTCCCCTTGTCCTGTCCCTACATCCCTTGTCCAAAGCCCCTCTCCAGGTCTCCTGGAGCCCCTTTAGGCACTGGAGCTGCTCTAAGGTGTCCCCTTCAGGAGCCTTCTCTTCTCCAGCTGCCCCAGCCCAGCTCTCTCAGCCTGGCTCCAGAGCAGAGCTGCTCCAGCCCTTGCAGCAGCTCCGGGGCCTCCTCTGGACTCGCTTAAGCAGGTCTTTTTGACATCGTATCTTTAGTTTCTGGGTTTGGAGTTTTCTGTGCTAGGATCCATGTATTTGCAGAACGTGGGGTAGTGTGTTCATGCGTGAAGAGACACAGTGCAGTTTGGTGATGCTCTCCTGGCTACATGGGCAGAGCTGTGTACCAGGATCACTAGTATTCAGCTGTCCTTGCTCCATGTCTTTGTTTTCCACCTTTGTGTGAGGAAGGTAAGGCAAACGAACCTGGTGAGCTGCATATGGCTGGATCCAAAGCTTCATAAAGTGGGTTTTTTCCCCTCCAGGATTCTCAGGTCATTTTGCCAAAACAAGAAGTTTCTAAAAATGACTTCTGAAGCAGTCACTGAAAAGCCAGATTTTTGGTGGAGGCGTTCCAGAGTAACTAGACTTGTCTCTCAAGTTTCTGGAAAAGAATTCTTGGGCTTAAAATAGATTATACTTTTCTTTTCACATTAAAGTTTTAATTGAAAGAGTTGTTTAGTCTCCAAAGCCGTTAAGAGAAGAATATGAGGTTCATGAAGGAAGCGTGGAGGGAACTGAGAGCTGGGAATGCCAGTTACATCCACATGATCTTTATGCAAAGCCAGATTAGAAATGTGGAGGATGTTTGGTTGCTGTTCACATGGACTCAGATTTTCAAAGGCCAGCTGAGCCTGGTGATAGAGATACGTGAGATGAGCTGGTTTATTCTTGGATGTAGGATTTTCCATTCTGGAGAATGGAGAAATCTCATGTACATGCAGAGAAATGGTGGAAGAAATGAGATTGAAAATGAGGGGAAGGGCAAGTTGGTATGAGAGATGCCCTAGTGCAGGGTCTAGATTAAACCTGGCTGCAGTCAGAGTGTGTATGTTTGGGAGGTGCTTTTTTTCCTCTCCCAGGTAACAATGATCGTATTGCCAAGGATCACAGGGTTTGCTGCTGCTGGATGGCTAAAGACCTTCCTCCCACATTCCCTGCTGAGATCAACCTGACTTCCTCTGCTGGGTACCTCAGGTTTCTCCCCTCTGTAGCCAGTCTGCACTGATGGTTTTGAATCTCATCTGTATTTCTGGGTGGATGTGATGAGAATATCCCACTGTTTTCAGCTGGATTCTACGTGCTGTGGGGTGGTTGCAGTGTGTGTGGAGGAGGATGTGCTCTCTGGTAACCCGTTAGTTGTGTTATGGAAAGAGTTTGTACAAAACATGTTGCCTTTGCGTGGCTGGCACTGATGGGAAGTGTCAGCACTTTAACGGGATGTTGGCCGTGTTCCCAATGGATGCGTAGCTCCGGGCTGGGGCCTCAGAAGCAGAAGGCTTGGGGAGCTCGGGCTGCCTCCCAGGAGTCATTAGGATAATTAATGGGTGTGTGGTGATGGGTCTGTCCTGTGTGTGTGACATGCTCAGCCTGCCCGTGCCGCGCGCTGGGACAGCCGGATGCGCTGCCCTTACTGAGCATCACTATTCCAGTGGCTGAAATCACTCCCCTGAGTCTTTTAAAATGTATGTCCAAGAGGAGATGTGTGGCTACATGAATGTTTTACACCCTTTTAGGCTCCATTAGACACTGGAAGGGAAAATCCCAGCACTGGAGAGGCTCATGTGTGCCTCTGTGAGAGAGTAACTGTGGTTTTATACATTAACTCACTGCCTGCACAGATGGATTTGTAAGGCAGGAGGAATCCTATGAATGCCATGTTCTTTCACAATTAATATATCAAACTCAAAGTGTAATTTAAGTGACAGAAGCACTTTCCTTGGGAAACGTTGCGAATCCTGATTTCCTGCAGCCAAACCCTATTATTTACTCACACAAAACAGGCAGCAGTGAGCCAGGACCTCACTGTACATCACACAAAACCCACGGCAGGTTGCTTAGATGTGAACAAAAAAGCAACAAACAACAGGGCAGTGGTGGGAAGCAGCAGATCAAGAGGGGAGGGGATTATTTTTGAGGGTAGGCTGAGCAGGAGCTCACCATAAACACGCGGTTGCTTTGCTTGTCCCTCACCCCACTGCCTGCAGAGGTGCTGCCCTTCTCCAGGCATTTAATGTTGTGTGGGTAGGGCTGAAGCTGGCACACACTTGCATGCTCTAAACAAAACCCTGGGCTCACTTAATAGCCCCTTTCAACTGCCAGATTCAGACCCTGAATCAGGGTAACAGAGTGAGGGGTATGATGGTAAATGAAGGTAACAGAGTAAAGGGGGTGTTGGGGTCCTTGGGAAGTTGCCCCTCTGGAGACTTTGGCCATTCCTTTTTAGCTGGCTTGGGGCAAAATAATCCTTGTGCTTAACCTGGTACATAGACTGTGATATAAAGGAAAGGTTCCAAAATGGTATGCTGCAGGAAAATAGATAGGCTGAACTGGTGGTGCTAGCACAGGGCTGGTGACCTCCTGAGGACTTTTTCGGGTGCTCAGGGGATCAGCACCTTCCATATTGTGTGGGTGACCAGACACTAACCCCAAGCTGACCTTCCAGCACTTTCCTTGGGGAAAAGGTGAAAGCTTTGCGGTGCCAACAGCCCCCCCTTGCTCTCCTCTTGGTGGTGGGCACAGGGAGCAGGACATTGCTCCCCATGCAGGGTCCCCACCATGCCCAGGTCTTCTGGCATCTGTTTGCAGCCATGCTTTCATCCTCAGATGTTGTTTGGTGACCAGCATTCCTGGCCAGCAAAGGGAAACCTGTGAGTGATCATGCAGGGATGAATTATTTAGAGCCTGGCTAGCATCCATGGGTATGGAGCATGACCAAAGCAAACTTTTCCCCTTCTATCATTACTGTGGATTGACTGCTCTGGCTTTTGCACCCAGAATCTCACGTTCTCCTTTGTAATTCCAGACTTATGATGATTTGCAGATGCGTTGCAGTGTGCCATGGGCTTGGTGGGGTGAGCAAGGGTCTTGCCAGGCAGGAGAGGGGAGCACGCCAGGAACTGCAGTGTCTCCCCATGGTTGGGGTTCCTGTAGGCAGAAGCAGGGCAGGAAACCTGCCGACATCCCACTTTCCCACAGGCAGCCTGAGGTCTCCAGCCAAGGCACAAGGAACCTCCGCAATCCCTCTTGCTGGAACCCAGAAACCTACTGCAAAAACTGTCATGCAAAGCCTGTTGTGTGGCACCCCCTGAGAGCCGTGCCGGGGGTTGCTGCCCTGCATGCTGCTCCTGCCTGGGCGCCGCTGTTATTTCTTTGCTTGCTTGTGCAGGTTGGGAGGTGGAACGGTCATTTCAGAACATTTTTAAAGCCTCATCCAAAGCCTGGGGGACTTGTTGCTTTTATTTGCCCATAAAGCTAGGCTGGGGCTCATGGGGAGCACCCCTTCGCCCCGGTGCTGGGGGAAGCAGGATGGGTTCTCTCTGCAGGTAAAAAGCGGAGGTTTCTGCTCTGTTGCAGGCTCGTCACGGGGCCCCAGCCCCCTGACCATGGGGGCACAGGACACCCTGCCCGTTGCTGCTGCCTTCACGGAAACTGTCAACGCGTACTTCAAAGGGGCTGACCCGAGCAAGTAGGTGCCGACCGATGGGATCTGGGTGTTGATATAGGGGGTGCTGGGGTCAGGACAGGCTTAGGGTGCTGTTGAGGCTTGGGTGAGTATGGGGAGGAAGGAAAGGAGGTGGTTTGGTCTCGGAATGTCAGTGCACCAAGCAGAGGTCCAGGCTCAGGATGCTCATGGGGCATTCCCACAAGCATCAGTCCCCATCCCCAGGAGGCTGCCAGCCTTTCCGCTGTTAAAGCTTGCTCAGGTTTAGGACCACAGGAGGTTGTTCCCCCCGTGTGGTGGGAGCAAAGTGGGGGGCTGTCACTGCACCCTCCCCTCCTGCTGCATTTTGAGCCCCTCATTTCCTCCCCCCTTGGTCTCTGTGTTTGGCACTGCAGGTGTATTGTGAAGATCACGGGGGAGATGGTGCTGTCGTTTCCCGCGGGCATCACCCGACACTTTGCCAACAACCCCGCTCCAGCGGTGCTCACCTTCCGTGTGCTGAACTACAACAGGCTGGAGCACGTCCTGCCAAACCCCCAGCTCCTCTGCTGGTAAGCACCCACTCCACCAGCATCCCAAAGGAGGGCGGCCTTCCAGAAAAGTAGGGTGCTTTGTAAAAACACATGGCCCGGAGTATCTTCCTTGGAAGCCTGCCCTGGTTTGGGGAAGCAGCAGAGGGGCAGGATCCCCTCCCTGAGCTGCTGCTCACGCTCTGGGGGTGCACCCAGCACACGGGGGGTTCTGGGCTCAAGCACACACTGAAACTGGGTCATGGGGAGCTTCTCACCCAACACCCTGAAGTCCTTCTCCTCAGGGATGCTCCATCCAGTCTCCCCCAGCCTCAGTTTGTGCTGGGGTTTGCCCCGACCCAGGGGTAGGACCTTGCACTTGGCCATGTCAAACTTCCTGAGCTTCTTATTTGCTGGAATACCCCCTCTGAGATCAGCCCATTTGGCAGGCAAAGGAGCATCAGCAAAGGGGAACAAGTTCTTTGATGGGGTTTGCTTCTTTTGTGCCTCACTCTGCTCATTAGACCTTGTGTTTGCAAAATGAGATGACCTAAAGTTTGCATCTGCTGTTCCTCCCTGGATGTGCCTGAGAACAAGCCAGACGTGCACAAGGGAGGGATTATTTCCCTAAATGCGGGGTTAAGTATGGTCCCAGCTGGTGGCCAGTGCTGCTGTCCTGCATGCTTGGTAGAAAAGCTTTCTTCTGCCAAGGTGGCTTATGCAAAGTGCTTATTCTCCCCCGTGCAGTGACAACATCCAGAGTGACACCAACACAAAGGAGTTCTGGGTCAATATGCCAAATCTGATGACTCACCTAAAGAAGGTATCGGAACAGAAACCACAAGCCACCTATTACAATGTGGATATGCTCAAATACCAGGTAGGAGTTTTACTGTAAGATAAAACCACGCCAAAAATGTGTGCTTAACTTATAGATGTTAAAGACGGTATTTCCCTCGTGCAGAGAGGAGATAACGCGAGGAGGGGGCATGTATCCCTTCTGCATGTCACTAGATTGCCTGTTTTGAGCCCAGTTCAAACTTTTCTATGAGAATACAAGGTGTTGTCTCCTCTGAAACCAAATGCAATTACTGCGTCTGTAAAATGGGCTTTCTCCCTTCACCCCTATGGAAACTAAATGTTTTTTCTGTCATTTTGGAAGGTATCTGCCCAGGGTATTCAGTCTACTCCATTAAACCTTGCAGTGAGCTGGCGGTGTGACCCTGCAAGCACTGACCTCCGCATCGACTACAAATACAATACAGAGGCAATGACCACACCGGTAGCTCTAAACAACGTCCAGTTCCTTGTCCCTGTCGACGGAGGAGTAACCAAACTTCAAGCTGTGCTTCCTCCTGCTGTCTGGTAGGAAGTGCTCCCCTGTGGAAGAGCTTGCTTGCTGTCCCTGCCTGAAACAGCCGTCCTGGCTGCAGGGGTGGGATCACCTTGGGAGGTGATTGCGGGTGGGGGAATGCTGGGGACCCAAACCTGTCATCCTCTTGCACAGGATGCAAGTAACCCCACTTTGATGCTATTTTCTTGCCATTCCCACGAATAAAGGGTCAGAGCTGAACACCCAGAGAAGCTGTGGCTGCCCCATCACTGGCAGTGTTCAAGAATCTCAGACTGGTTTGGGTTGGAAGGGAGCTTAAAGCTCCTCCAGCTCCAACCCCTGCCACGGGCAGGGACACCTTCCACTAGAGCAGGTTGCTCCAAGCCCCTGTGTCCAACCTGACCTCGAACACTGCCAGGGATGGGGCAGCCACAGCTTCTCTGGGCACCCTGTGCCAGCGCCTCAGCACCCTCACAGGGAAGAGCTTCTGCCCAAGAGCTCATCTCAATCTCCCCTCTGGCAGGTTAAAGCCATTCCCCTTGTCCTGTCCCTACAGGCCCTTGCCAAAGCCCCTCTCCGGGTTTCCTGGAGCCCCTTTAGGCACTGGAGCTGCTCTAAGGTGTCCCCTTCAGGAGCCTTTTCTTCTCCAGGCTGAACAAATTCTCTTCTTCATGTGTTTTTAGGAATGCTGAACAGCAAAGGATATTGTGGAAGATCCCTGATATCTCTCAGAAGTCAGAAAACGGAGGTAATCCTACAAATGTGCATGTTTTTGACATTGAATAATTAAATCAGACAGTAACCTGTTTAT
>NW_009924448.1:0-6190 GCF_000696875.1 Nestor notabilis | reverse complement strand
GGCACTTGCCAGGGAGGATGCTTTTAAAGCTAGGAGCAAAGCAGTGGTATGTGCTGCTAGTACTGTTTTGCCAACTGCTTTGGCATCACAGATGGGTATTAACACACCTGGTTTGGACACGGTTGTTTGCCATGTCCTATGCTCCACTGACCTCTGCCTTGAAGTCTGAGGCCCCGTGTTGCATCCTGGTTGAGGAACTGGAGTGCTTCTTCACACGTAATTCATGCAGCTCCTCTGCATCCTATCACTGTAGTGTCTGAAAAGATCAGATCTTCTGAGAGGATGAGGGGGTTTGCTCTGCCCCCATCCCGGGGGATGCTGTGGGGTTGGGTACCACCGTGGGAGTGGGCTTCACCTGCAGCGCTTTGGGCATCTCATGGCTCTGGATGCACAGTGTTTCCCTCCAAGTTTGTAATGGGATTCTAAATTGCAGGTGTGGGGTCTCTGCTGGCCCGATTCCAGCTCTCGGAGGGGCCCAGCACCCCTGCCCCCCTGGCCGTGCAGTTCACCAGCGAGGGGAGCACGCTGTCCAGCTGCGACATCGAGCTCGTCGGCGCCGGCTACCGCTTCTCCCTCATCAAGAAGAGGTTTGCAGCAGGTAGGTGACTCCCTGGTGGCTCCTCTTGGGATGTCAGTGTCCATGATGGTCCCCTCCACTGTGCTGGCATGCCTGGGACTGCCCTTGAGGTGTTTTTATTGACCATTCAAGCCTGCTACATCAGGGCATGACAGGGCTGCTCAGTGGCAGAAGAGCAAAAGCTCCTTTGCATGACATAAATCCTGCTGCCACTTACGAGAGCCTTGAATTTCATGGGCTCTCTTCCAGTCATGAGTCCTGCATGGAAAGCAAGGGCTGGGGGTCTCCGGGAAGAGCTTTTGCCCCATTGTTGAATAGAAAGACAAGCATTTTTCCACATGCTACTCATGCATGGCAGCAGCAAGGTTGTGGGTGCAGGGTCTAGTGGAGGTGGGTGACCATCCTCCAGGAATCAGGGCTGCTCCATCCCCACAGCTGATTTCTGATCCCATTTCTAGGTAAATATTTGGCCGATAACTGAAGGAAGCTTATGCAAGTCTATGGAAAATAATATGGAAAAATACCCAAGGACTGCTGTGCGTGGAACGGGTTTTAATTACAGTTTAAGGAAAATGAACTAAATCCTGCACTCGGGACATTTCTGTTGGAAGTGTCGACAACTTTCAGCATTTTTTTTTCTTGGAAAACACCATCTTGACCAGTCCTACAGTATTTACTTCTAGATGTAACATTGTTAATGGTTTTAAAATGTAATTATTGTATTTGTAAATTGTACTCATTCCAGTAAGGCTGTATTTTGGCAGTTAGACACTTGAGTTTTAGCATTTTACCATTCATGAAATGGATGTAATTTAAACTGTGGTATATAAATTTAATAGTAGTACTGTTGAATGGCACAATGCTTACAGAGGTAGATTACATTTTGTCAATATATATGATTTAAATACAATACTGATAGCTGTTATGAAGGGGGTGCCTCATAAAAAGAGAGTTAAGTACAACTGACATGCTGATTTATTTTTACTTCAGTCCTTGGTACGTCTCATGGTGATGAATAAAAAGCTCTATCTTCAGGTTTAGCTGGTTTAACTCCAGATGGATATTGATGTAAATGTGGAGGTTCCTAATTCAGTCTCTCAGCAAAATGCAGGGAAAAAAAGTCACTTCAAAGAGTATTTCCTTCAAATTTCCATTACAAAAACCTCCTTGGAGTGTTCTCCTGCAGCCACAGATTAACCCTCAGGAGTGCCAGCAGTGAGTGCCTGGGTGACAAGCACTTCTCTCCCTCCTGTCCTTCCCTTTTGCAGGCATGCAGATAAGGAAATAAGCAGGCTAAGAGGCTGGGTAGTAAATCTGAGCTTACAGCACTGCCTGGAAATGTGATGGCTGTTTTTACGATGCATTTTCTGAGCAGTTCCCAGGTTTTGGGTTGCATTTCTATGTTCCTTTGCTTGCTTTTTCTGGTTTGGTTATTTTTTTCCCCCATTTTTGAAAGTCCCATGGATTTAGATAATACTAAACTGGAGGCTGTGGAGCGGAAATTGCCCCTCTGTGTTTTCCCTGAGCCAACGTGGGCTCCTGCGCCGTGTGCTGCTCATCCCTGTGCATTGCCTGGGAGAATCTGGTGATATGGGGGAAAAAAGAAGTGATCTTTCTAAAATTAAATGCACTTGATGTTCAGATGCACAGAGAAGCATGGGAGCATCTGCTGAGCAGGGTGCTGGGACTTCAGAAATGTGTAAGATGACAAACAGTGCTAATTTTACAGTCACAAATGTTGCCAGGATTAGGCTTGTGCATTTGCATTGGAAAACTTCAGACTGTGCATGCTGGGAAGTGCTTGCTCACAGGGCAGTTTGGAGGGATGTAAGAAAACAAAACTCCATGCCCATCTTAAAGGAAAATAAGAAAATCTGGATATATTTCAGTTCTAAGAGAAATCCCAGGCTGAGATACATACGTTAGGGTGGCTGAGTTGTGTGCATGCTCACAAAAGGTATCAACGCAGAACCATAGGATCCCAGACTGGTTTGTGTTGGAAAGGACCTCACGACCATCCAGTTCCAACCCCTGCCATGGGCAGGGACACCTTCCACTAGAGCAGGTTGCTCCAAGCCCCTGTGTCCAACCTGGCCTTGAACACTGCCAGGGATGGGGCAGCCACAGCTTCTCTGGGCACCCTGGGCCAGCGCCTCAGCACCCTCACAGGGAAGAGCTTCTGCCCAAGAGCTCATCTCAGTCTCCCTTTGTCAGCTTAAAAAGAAGATGAAGCACAATTCAGTTACGCAGCTTCACTTCCCTTTGCAGTTTTTGAAAGTACACTTGCTGGTACGCCTGGAGGGGGTGTTCAACTCAGTTAATAATTTTTCCCCTGAAATAGGAATATGTATAAACTGTGTATCCTACCCTTTGTGACACAGGAATATAGGGCAAAATATAAGAATCAGGTTTTGCGTAATCAGTTGATGCTGTGTACAATTGTTATAAACTCATGCTTCCAAGAGAGATCTATGCCCTAGTCCTGAAAATAAGGATTTTATAGTGTAAATATTACCAGAACATAGCTATTTTACTTTATAGTTCATTTGAAAGACGTGTTTACGATAGCACTGGGGTTTGAAATGCTTTTTAAACAAAAAAGCCCCTAACCCAAAGCTTCCCAGCCTGTCCACTTGTGCTGTCCCACGAAGCAGGGGTAGCCCCTACAGGTGTGCAGCGGTGCTGGGATGCAGCCTGGGTAAAGAGATGAGAAAGTCCTGCACCTATTCTCTACGGTCCCCTTGCAGCCACCAGCAGGACACACCAAACAGCTACTCTCAGCCCATGACACTGGGATCAAAGCCAGCAGTTTGGGGCAGTTTGGATTTTTTTTGTGTGCCGCTTTTGCCAAGTGTTTGCATGGTGTTGTACTTCACTAGCTGTTTGCTCGGGAGCGTTGAATTGTGTGTCTCCACTTTGCCTCCCAGCATGACCTTTGTGAGGAGATGTTGCTCCATGTTGATGGTTTAGTTTTCCTGCCTTGCTGGTGTCCGAGTGGCCCAGGGATGTTTATTTTGTTGGGTGTTTCATAGAATCCCAGCCTGGTTTGGGTTGGAAGGGACCTTAAAGCTCCTCCAGCTCCAACCCCTGCCATGGGCAGGGACACCTTCCACTAGAGCAGGTTGCTCCAAGCCCCTGTGTCCAACCTGCCCTTGAACACTGCCAGGGATGGGGCAGCCGCAGCTTCTCTGGGCACCCTGTGCCAGCGCCTCAGCACCCTCACAGGGAAGAGCTTCTGCCCAAGAGCTCATCTCAGTCTCTCACCTGTTTCAGACCAATGTTCTTTATTTATATCCCTTAATAACTATGAAATTGCTCAGTAGTTTGAAATACTACCGAATAATAAGCTTTTAATTTGATTTTTGATTTTGTTCTTAAATATCACTCCCCTGTTTTAAAGCTTCTTTTTGCTGGGAGGCCACTGTCCATTAAACTCCTGCTCCTGCCCAGCTGGTGTGAGTCCTCCATGTGTACATTGTGGCTTCACTCCCAAAAGCTTTGTTACATGAGCACCATCTCGTAGTGAGTAAGTTACACAACTCCTGACACAGGTTGGACTTAATGATGTTAGTGCTGTTATCTGGTCTTTCAGTTAATTTTGTCTTCAGTGTGCCCTTTCGGGATTTATCTATTAGAGGTTTTTAAAACATAGATGGAAAAAAGAAGTTTTCTGTTAAAATGACGTCCTGTTTTGGCCAGGCAGGGAGGGATAGGAAAGAAAGGCAGTTTCCTGTTTCCAGGCACATGGCACGGTGCATTGCAGAGGAATCCTGCTCCATTTTGTCTTATTATTTTGGAAATACAGCCCGTGGGTCTGTTACCCAAACACCCAACATCTACTTGAGAAAACCACTTCAATACACTGAATATAGAGCGATTTTTCCCTACGCTTTTCTTCGTTTTATGTGAAAATGTCTTGGTTGAAAAACTTAATTTTGGAAGCTTAGTGTGACCAAAATACGTAACATCACCACATAGTACTTTCTCGGTAAGAAATTACTGTCTTGAAGATTTAATTTCGTAACCAGAATGCTTTTCTTTTCTCACAAGGGAAGTCCTTCTCGCAGAGCTGGGGAGTTTTTATAATCATCAGTATTTGAATTCTTATTTCACTGCAAGGCTAGGAAAAAATCTGCAGAAATACCCCCTGCCCTCGGTGACCCTATCCCTTTAGAAGGGGCTGCAGATAATGCTGCTGACAGTAGCTCTTAAAATCACAAGCGTTCGTGTGACGATGCTCTTCAAAGGTTTGCACTCAAGCAGGACTTTAGGCCAAGCAATCTGTGATAAAACATACTGGAATATCTTACTTCTCCATTAGAAATCTCTCTTTCTAGACATGAGGTGCATGGTTGCAGACATGCTGCCCTGCTGTTGGGTTTGTAATCCATGTAGGAGGGGTTTTCCACTCCAAAGATCTTTAAGATTCATTGAAATCACTTGGTTGCTTGGATGTCATAAAACATATGGAGATGTTAGTCGTGGTCTGAGAGAGGAATTGGGTTGGGTTGTGGTTTGGAGCTCTGGTCCTGCAGCTGCGGGTTGGTGGGTGAAGGGCACAGAGAGCAGGAGAACCTCACTGTGACACCTCTGAACCCAGAGGATGCCCCAGAATGGAATTGGATTTCCCCAGGTATCGTCCCGTATCATTTTCTGAACTCCCTCATGTATAAAATGTTTATAAATATTTGTGGATTAAGATACACAGGTCTATTTTTAAGATTTAAGTTAAGTAAGTTAATTAATGGCTGGCCTTTTTTGCCTAAACGTGCAATGAGATATATTATACCTTTAGTCTACGATGGCCTAGGTACTGCTTAGTCTGTGATGAAAACTTTGCTGCTTACCTACTGTTCTCAGAGAAAAAAACACTGTAAAAGACGTACAGGTTTGTTGCACACGGACTCTTGCAGCAAAGCTTTGTATTTGACCACTGGTAATATGAATGTGTTGTATTGACTTGTTGAAGATAATCATGAAACAACATATTTTAAATGTTTACTTGCCTTATAGATTAGAAGACGACTATGTGGATATCATTTTTTGTAAATAATGTTTTTTATAAATGTCTCCCTCCATTCTCCCCGTCACCCATTTCACAAAATCTTGAATATGCAATTATTTACCATGCATAATGTTGCAACAAATGAATCCCCACGTCAGAACAAAGTTTATTAATTCTATACATAAGAACCACATTAAACCCCCAACTGAGTTGCAATTTAAATGTGATTATTATTTTTTTTCCTTAAAAATAAACAAAAAACTGTAAAACACGACTTTTTCTGAGTGAGCTTTGCTTGCAGGTGTGGGAGCGCCTGGAGGAGCGGAGCAGAGGTGTCGGGGGCTGCCATGTCCCTGACCCAAGTCATCACTGCTGATGGAGCCATGTGCAGCTTCCCGGCCTGGGGACACGTCGGGGGCGGCATGTGGGGAGATGTGGGGAGTTGTAGGGATCCACACAGGCTGAGAACATTGGGGCTGTTCAGCCTGGAGAAGAGAAGCTGCTGGAGAGCTCAGAGCAGCTTCCAGTGTCTGAAGGGGGCTACAAGGATGCTGGGGAGGGACCTTCATCAGGGACTGGAGCGACAGGACAAGGGGTGATGGGTTCAA
>NW_009924447.1:8436-11074 GCF_000696875.1 Nestor notabilis | reverse complement strand
GACACCTGGAGCCCCGATAAGAAGAAAGGCCAGCCGCCACGTGAGTATGAGCATCACCTCTTGGCTGTGGGGTACTCCCCACTTGACCCTGTCACACCACCCCATGTCCCCACGCAGGGACCATGGCCACGGTGCTAAGCTACGCCAGGCAGAGCGGCTGGTGGGACTTCTTCTCCCAGCCCAATTTGTTGGCACTGCTGAGCTGCTTGCAGGACAGCACTAACGAGGTGAGCCTCATAAAGATGAGGTGAAATCATAAAGATGCCCACCTTGGTCCTGAGCAGGCTTGGAGGCAAAGCCCACCATGCTTCCCTCCTGCCCTACTATGGCTGCTTTCCTTCTTCCCAATCCCCTCCCTCTCCTGTCTTGGCAGATCAGGGACTTGGCCTCGGAGCTGCTCGTCCGCTACTTCCCCCCCACATTCCCTGAGCCCGTCGCCCTGGCTCTCTTCCAGCTGGCCCAGGACGCTCTGGGCAGCCCCCGAGTGCAGGAGGCTGAAGCCGGAGCTGTGCTGATGAAGACCCTCCTGCAGAAGTACAAGCTCCCAGCCTTCCCCTCCCCACAGTGGCACTGCAGCCCCTGAGAGCATGTCTGCAGCACTGGTGTCTCACTGGGGTCTGCATTCATAGCTCAGGGCAGCAATGGCTTGGTTTTGAAATAGCCTTGCACTGGGGAGCTGGACTGGGGTGCAGGAGCCGCATAGCACAAGACAGGCAGAAAACTCCCTCATCCTCACAGCAGCATCTGCTTCTTCCCCCAGGTCAGACAGCAGCACCATGAAGAGCCTGGCCCTGGAGGCTGAAGCAGCCCTGACTCTGCCCACCCGAGGACTGTGCTTTGCTCAGCACCTTCTGCACGTGCTGCAAGCCCAGTATGCTGCGGCGCGCCAGGACCTGCTGCAGGCAGCAGCCACCACACCGATGCATGGTATGGCCCCAGCCAGGCAGGGCAGCAGCTCCTGCAGCAGCTCTTCTCCCTGGGAATCTGGAGCAGGCAGGAATCGCACAGGCAGGAATCATGCAGGCAGGACTGAGGCTACACTCAGTGCTGATGCCTTGTCCTTGCCTCAGTTTCCCTGTATTGCTGCTCCGCCTGCCCAGTGTGCCCCTTCCCTAGGGGCCCTGCTCACTCCCTGCCTGTGAGCCATTCCAGCTGCAGGCTGGGGCAGGGAACCTGTGACCAGAGAGGGTGTTTGTGCAGGAGCCATCGCAGCCCTGCGGAGGTGTCTGCTCCAGGTGCCGGAGGTGGCTGCCTCCATGCAGGCAGCGGAGCTGGTGCAGAGCTGGCAGGAGCTGCTCACCCGCCTTGTGACCACAGCAAGGGACATCACCTCCTTCCTCCTGGGTGCTCTGCAAAGCCAGCAAGGCCCTGGTGCCGATGAGCAAGGTGAGCATGTCCCCAGAGTGAATCAGCCCCAGGAACCACTGATGCAGCCATCCTTGACCCAGCAGCCCTCTAGCCTGGGGGAATGCACTTTGGGCTCACTGCCTGTAGCAAAGGACAGCAGTGGGGCCAGGTGGGGAAGGTTGGCCCAGGAGCAAGGTCCAAAGCAGGACATCCAGGGCAAGAGTGCTCCAGGATGCTCTGGAAACTACAGGAGCAGTGTGAGTAATGCTTGGGTTTGGGTCCCTTTCTCAACTGCATGCAAGAACAGCAGCAGAAGTAGAGGCTAAAGCCTTCTAGAAGCAGCAAGGTGCTTGCCAGATTGAAGCAGCTGGGAGAGCAGGGGCTGATGGGGCCCTTACAGCAATGCCTCAGAAAGAGCAGTGGGGCAAAGCACAACTGCAGTCCTGAGCAGGACATGTTGCAGGACAAGGAGCCACTGCCGTTTGTGTGCACTCTGATCAGGGGACAGGGAGTCCCCATGAACCCCCAGCAGCATTCCCCTCCTGCCCCACACTCCCCACAGGCTTTGCTCCACTCAGACCAGGCTTCTCCCTTTCACAGCTGCTGCCCCATCGTTTGCAGACATGGGGAATGCCATCGGCTCCCTCATCATGCTGGGGAAAGGCAGGGGACAGGAGGAAGAGGAGGACTCGGTCTTGCTGTCCGAGGAACACAGCCTGATCCTGACCTGCTGCTGGGTATCAGTGAAAGTAAGCATCTGTCCCCATAGCACTGGAGAGAGGGGCAGCCCAGCACAGCACCCACTTACCTAGCCCACCCCACCAGCTGGTTCTTCAGCGCCCCTTGAAGAAATCACCCTCCTTGTGGAGACACAAGGGGGAACCTCTGCCCTTACCTGGGACTGCCAAACCCATCCTCACCCCCTGCCAGAGAGGATGCAGCCTTTGAAAGCAGCCACCTCCCTGCCTGCCCTTATGAACCCAGCTGGTTCCCAGGCACTGACAGACCCCAGCTGTGGCAGAGCCAGGCTTCCCAGCTTCTAGCCCTGTGGCCACCCATCACATCTCCCTTCTGACAGCCGCCCATCACAGCATCTCCTCCACAGCCTCACCAGATGCCTAGAAAAAGGGTATCTCTGCTACTCACACCTTGCAACTGGCTGGGACACTGCCATGCTGTGGAGCTTGTGCATGCTCATGGGCATGTCAGTAACACTGGCAACCAAGAGTGCCCATACTGGGGGCAATGGCAGCACCCGCTGTACTTCCCTGAGGCAGTGATGGTGGGGTAG
>NW_009924447.1:7920-8256 GCF_000696875.1 Nestor notabilis | reverse complement strand
GGCGCGACCACTGGGTAAGAGCATGTCCCCCCACTCCTGCCGTGTCCCTGCCCCAGGCCAATAGCTGGGGGTTCTCACTGGTGTGCAGGGAGGGTGAGCACAGCAGGGGAGGGTCTGCTCTGGGGCAGGATGTGGGGCACAGCTGGAAGCCACATCTGGCATCCCAGTGTCAATCCCATCATGTCCCCACACCATCATGTCTTCCTGCTTTCTTCTTCCCCTTTGCAAAGAGGTTTCTGGGGACTGTGGGGGGCCTGACATTGCTCTACCCTAGGGAGCAGTGGAGGGATGCAGGACAGGCATCACGCAACTCTGCGCCGCGCTGCTTAACCCCTC
>NW_009924447.1:7530-7894 GCF_000696875.1 Nestor notabilis | reverse complement strand
CCATCCCACAGACCATGCTGGAGCAGGTACTGTGCTCGTTCTGCCCCATATCCCCAACCCCCAATGCCCTGGGGAACCTCAGGGCTGTGTCCCTGTGTTCCCCCACCTTGGGGCTGCAGCAGTGCAGGGTTTGTGCAGCCAATGCCCTCCCCTGCAGAGCTGCAGGCTCCAGCCGGCAGGTATCCAGCCATATCTTAGGTGGGTTTTGTTCCTCAGGGCTTAGAAGCTCTGAGTGGACCCAGGAGCAGCTCAATCACACGTCGTGCCGCTGGCTTCCCTGTGCTCTTCCTCTGCATCGTCAGCGGGGAGGCCCCGGCGCAGGCACGGCCGCCGCGGAACCACCGTGTCCAGACACTGCTGGGCA
>NW_009924447.1:7072-7498 GCF_000696875.1 Nestor notabilis | reverse complement strand
ACCAGACCCTCGACCTCCCGCAGGTGAGAGCGGTGGGCGCTGACTTCCTGGCTGCTGTAGCCTGTTTGGGGACAAGGTGATCCTGTAAAGGGGCTCACTCTGGGTACCCCAGCTGCCCCATCCCTGGCAGTGTTCAAGGCCAGGTTGAATGGGGCTTAGAGCAACCCGGTCTAGTGGGAGCTGTCCCTGCCCATGGCAGGGGGCTGGAACTGGATGAGTTGCCTGAGATCTGGTGGCCCCTTGGCTCCCCCATCTCTTCCCCCCACCTTCCCTTTGCACAGAAGCACAAGCCCCCTCCCTGTGCAGTGGTGCTAAGCCCCACACACTCTCCCCAGGTGTGTGCCCTCCATGTGCTGCAGACGCTGGTCCATGGCACGGGGCTGGGCAGCGCGCTGCTGTGGCATCCCACGCCAATGGTGGCCCACG
>NW_009924447.1:3336-6410 GCF_000696875.1 Nestor notabilis | reverse complement strand
GGGGCAGCACCCGCAGCGGGGTGCTGTGCTGCTGGAAGAGCTGGGGACAGCCAAAGGTCCCATGCCAGTGGCGCCCTGCCTGCGCCCTGCACTCCACGCCATCCTCACCCTCCTGGCCCAGCTGCAGCCTGGTGCTGATGGCCCCAGCAGGTAAGGGGGCAGTGGGGATGCTCTGCCCCAGCCAAGGGGTCTTGCAGTGGGAGGTGGTCCTGTGGTGCTGGGGGGTGGCTCTGGTCTTCTGGGGGTTTTGCTCCAGTCAAAGCATCACTGTGCAGTGTCTTTTTTACTCCACAGCCCCTCTGATTGCTTCCTGGACCCGCTGCTGGGACTGGCGGGGAGCCCCATCTACGCCGTGCGAGTGATGGCTGCCAAGGCACTGGTGCCCGTCATCCCACTGTCCCAGCGCCCTGGGTTCCTCCTGCAGCTGGCCCAGCAGCTCCCAACAGCACCCAGACGGGTCCGTTCGCACAACGCTGTCCATGGGCACCTGCTGCAGATGCAGGCGCTGCTGGCACCCACCCCGAGCACCCATGGGTGAGTGTTCCTGTGCCGTGCCCCTGCCCATGTCACTCTGCACCAAGATGCAGCTTTTGGCCACAGAGTGCCCTGTGGTGAGCAGCGTGGTGAGCAGCGTGTGTCCCCGCAGGCTGTCGGCCGAGGCACTGCGCCCCGTGGCTCTGCAGCTGGAAGCACATGTTTGGCTGCTCACCCCTGCCCAGCGCTGCCCACTCATCCGCGATGCCTTCCTCCGGGTCCTCGCCCTCCTGCCTGCATCCTTCAGCCCCAGCTTGGCCCAGAGCATCTATGATGCCATCAGCACCGAGCTGGGCAACCTCCCACTGGGCGGAAAGCCAGGATGTGTCGAGCTGCAGGTACCACTGCCCGCCAAGAAAAGCATGGCCATGGCCTTCCTGGCAGCAAGCCCGGGGTGGGATGTGGGGACCCATCACTCGAGGCTGAACACTGGAAGGGGAATCTTGGTTTTCTTCCAGGTAGGCCTGGCTGTACTCCACCAAACGATGGCCCGTTTCATGTGCAGTGAGGCAGCCCGGCTGGCAGATGGCGAGAGGATTGGTGCTGTCTGCTCACTTGTCCAGCAGTCAAATCCCGATGTCCAGTTTGCCATCCTGAGCTGGGTGATCAGCAGGCAAGGAAGGAATGTGTGAGGAGCTGGAGAAGGCTCTTGGGCTAACATTGTTGGTATGGCAAGGCTCAAAAGTCACTAAGTAAAGCAGAGGGTCCCCAATGCACTGCGCAGATGGGATCCTGGCTGCTCACTGAGAAGCACAGTGCTCCCTGGGCTGAGGGTGCACGGGTGCAGGCACTTGCCTGGTTGCGCTGGGGTTGCCACTGTGTGGTGCCAGGGCCACTAACCATGTACCTTCTTTCCCATTGTCAACTAGGAGAGCTTGCGGTCAGTGCTGCAAGAGAGAAGGGACAAAGAGTTCCTGAGATTGTACCTTGAGGCTTTGCTGCATCTTTACAGAGACCCCTCATCATGGTCCCAGGAAGCTTCCCTTAAGCTCCAGGGCTCCTCGGCAGCATGCCTGGAGATGCTGCTGCACATGGTGGAAGCTGAGTGTCCTGGCCCCGACCTCCTCTTCCAGGCGCTATGCGCTGCCAGCCTGCTGCTCACCCACCGGTAGGTCCCTGCTGCTGCCAAGGGTTCAGCTTGACTCTTCCAGGAGAGTTTTCCTTAGTCCTTGCTGGAAACAGAGCTGTGACTTCTCATCTACCTGAAAGGAGGTTATAGTGTAGTGGGAGTTGGTCTCTTCTCCCAAGTAACAAGCAATAGGACAAGAGGTAATGGCCTCAAGCTGTGCCAGGGGAGGTTTAGAGTGGATATTAGGAAAAAATTCTTCACTGAGAGGGTGCTCAGGCATTGGAACAGGCTGCCCAGGGCAGTGGCGGAATCACCGTCCATGGAAGTGTCCGAACAACATGTACATGAGGCCCTTAGTAACATGGTTTAGTGGTGGCCTTGGCAGTCCTGGGGTAATGGTTGGACTTGATGATATTAAAGGTCTTTTTCCAAACAAGTTGATGCCATGATTTACAAATCACATCTTTGCATCTGGGCAGCCAGTAGCTGCATCCCCTGGATGGAGCTGAAGGTGTTCCTGAATTCCCTGTGCTTCCCTGGCCCCTGGCAGGTTTGGGGATGAGGACAGCACGCTGGTCCAGCGATGGTGCGCGGCGCTGGAGGAGTGCAGCCGCTCTGCTGCGTGCGAGGAGCTGCGGCTGGCAGCTGCCCGCTCACTGCAGACGGCGGGTGCTGTCGTGGTGCGACAGTCCCTGCGTGCTGCTTGTCCTGTGCTTGTTGCCGTGGCTCTGCGGTAGGTCACTGAGCACATCCTCTCGCCACATACATCCCCCTTGCCCGTGGCTGCAGTGCATTCCCAGCAGCACTGCTCTTGGAGCCCCAGCCCCAGGGTGCTGCAGGATAATTGACTCTCTGAAATATGTCCCTTACAAAAACTTAAGGGGTCCAAAAATCACTAGCAGCCAAGCCTACAAAACATTCGTGGGTGGCATTTTAGTAGAAGCAACCAGTCCCTTATGAGCAGCAAATCACACTGCTGGGTCCTTCAGTCCCTGTTGCAGTCCCTGCCCTCCCAAGCTGCCACCATTGGGTGGTGGCTCCTCCTTTCACAACCCAGGAGAAAAGTCCCTCAGGGAAGCATTACCCTGGGAGGTCTCATCCTTCCCTTCCCTCCAAGCAGGCTGGGGAGGCTCTGAGGGGTGCAGTAGCCTTTCCTTCCCTTTCCCCAGGCTGATAAACGTGGGCATTCACCTTCTGCAAGACGAGGAGCGGGAGGTCCGGCATGAGGCTGCGGGTTTTGCCAGCCTCCTACAGCAGGACCCTGCGGAGCCACTTCGCGACAGCTGCGTCTTTGTGCAGGACAATGTGGGGCTCCAGGGCCTCCTGCAGCTCCTCCTGGGAGAGTTTGGGGAGCACCCGGAAACCTTCGACATGCTGCTGCAGCATCTCCCCATCCTAGATCTCAGGGGCATCGTGAAGGAGCTGGAGGCCAACAAGTGAGTTGCCTTACCTGAGGGCTAGGGATGAGGGA
>NW_009924447.1:2472-3082 GCF_000696875.1 Nestor notabilis | reverse complement strand
CTATCCTGCTGCAGCTCCTGGAGAAGGCACCCACCAGCATTGTGCTCCGTGCCTCGGCTCTGCACTGGTTGACAGCCACAGGCCCTGGTGTCCTGCACGACCTGCAGTACTGCAAGCAGCACTGGGGCCAAGGTACGGCACGGCATGCAGCCTCGGGACAGGCAAGCTGGTGTCCTTGTCCCCAGGCCAGCTCTGCCATGCTCATAGCTCCTTTGCCTGCTCTCTCTGCAGGGACCACTGCCCGCTGTGGGATGAAGGCGCTGGGCTGTGCCAAGCTGCACACAGCCGTGGCTGTGCTGCTGGTGAGGGCCCGGCTGGTGGCACAGGCACTACAGGTGCTGGGGGAGGGTGTCAGCACCGTGCCAGGGCTGGGCTGTGGCACCCAAGAGCTGGAGCAGGAGCTGGTGCTGGTGCAGGGGCTGCTGGTGCAGCATGGGCTGGCCCCTGTGCCCAGCCCGGACAATGTGCCAGGGCAGCCGGAACCACCGTCCGGGGCTGCCTGACAGCTCCAGATGCGGAGGAGCATCATGCCGAGCCCCACAGCCACATCCCTCCATTTGCTGGATGCTCTCTATGGCCACCAGCCAGGCCTGCAGGTTTGGTGGTGTAC
>NW_009924447.1:1537-2355 GCF_000696875.1 Nestor notabilis | reverse complement strand
CTCTATGGCCACCAGCCAGGACTGCAGGTTTGGTGGTGTAACTCAGGGGAACCCCACTCGCCGTGCGGGACACACTCACTTTGTTCCCAGTGTTTTCTAACTGTCTACCCCAAGGACATCAGTGCAGCATCGCCTTGGCCTGTGCTCCTGCCTGTGGCATCCCCGCCCTCAGTTTTTTTTTTCCCTGCCCTCAGGTCTGGCTGGGAGGAGGGGACATGCTCCCTGGAGCTTTGCCCCATCTTGTGCTGCTTGACTCCCACCACCTTTTTTTTTAACCAACATTTTAGCTCATGGTCAACCTGGGCTTTTATCCCAAATAAAAGAGGCCAAGAGCATCCCCACTGAAGCCTTATAGTTTCCCTGCTCGGGTTGGGCAGGGGGAGAGGGGGAGGCGGCAGGAGCTGGGTGCATCCTGTGGCAGCAAACAGCAGCTGGGGGCTTCAAACCACAGACCTCTGCAGCACCCAGCCTGGCAGGGGTGAAGTCACCCAGGGGTGGTTTGTGGGTGCAGGCAGGGGTGAGGCTGCCAGCACAATGTCTCAGCTGGCTGGGCAGGGCACCCCACCAGCCCCAGGTCATGTCATGCAGGGTGAGAAGGGCACCAGCACAGCCCAGCATTGCCCAGCCTGGCCTCACTCCCTCCAGCTGGACCCAGACACCCACCACCAGCATCATCAGCCATGTGCGGACTTTGGGTGGGTACCTCTGTTTAATGTCTCTCTGCAAACCACAGCACACAGCTGAGCCGCCCTTCACGGCTCACCCGGCAGTTCAGTGCAGCGGGGCAGCCCAAACACAGAGGAAGGATGTGATCTCCA
>NW_009924447.1:669-1141 GCF_000696875.1 Nestor notabilis | reverse complement strand
GAGCCCTAACACCCTGCCACAGAGGCAGCCACCCAAAATGTCCTGGAAGGGAAAGACGGTGAAAGCTAGGGTGTGCCATAAATAATTATATATATACATATAGTTATATATATGATCTATATATAGTATGTATTGGCAGTTAGACTACTTGATCACTGTAGGTCCCTTCCAACTGAAATATTCTACTCAAATATATTTATTTTTATATATTATTGATTTATAGTACATATTACTGATATAACTTCGAATATTGCAGCATATTATAAGATTAGTTTTATATATTTAAGAATGTAAAAGGAAGGCGCCTTAAGGACATGGGAAGATGCTCCTGCATGGGCTGGGGGACATCCCTTTGGAGGCTTAACATGCCCTAAAAGGGTGCATTGCACCCTTTACCCTTCCCACCCCAGGTTCCCCCCTACCTGGCTCCTTGCAGCCCGTGCCCGGTGCAGTGGGGACGGTGGTGGGGGGG
>NW_009924447.1:0-621 GCF_000696875.1 Nestor notabilis | reverse complement strand
TTGTCCGGGTGCAGCCGGCGGCTCCAGGCCTGCCCTCGGCACAGGTGCCCTACCTGCGTCAGGCGGAAATAGCCGCAGTAGCTGGAGAGGGGGGAGCTGGGGAGGGGGAAAATGGGGAGAAAAAGGGGGGAAATGGTGGTTGGATGGTAGGGCAGAGGTTGTGGTGTTCTTTTGATGGATGAGGGAGGTATGAATGGCCATGGGTTTGGGGTAAGTAGGTTAATGGCTCTCGGGCAGTTTGCAGAGGGGCAATAGATTTAGAGAGGGGTGCAAAGGGGGTGTTGTTTCAGGGTGCAGAGGTGGAAGGGTGATGGTTCTGATGGGTGCAAAGGGGACATAGCTCTAGGAGGGGGTGCAGAGGAGCCATAGCTTTGTATAAGGGTGCAAAAGGTCATGGTTTGGGAAGGAAGAATAATAATAGCTCTCCGGGGTGTGTGTGCAAAGGGGCCATGGCTTTGTATGGGGGTGCAATGGGGCTATGGGGGGCAAAGCGGTCACAAATTTAGGTGGGTACAAAGGGATCATGGTTTGGGGAGCGGGAAGCATAATAGCTTTAAGAGGGGGGTGCAAAGCAGCCCTAATTTTGCAGGGTGGTACAAAAGGGCTGTGAGGCTGGGGTGG
>NW_009924446.1:0-32461 GCF_000696875.1 Nestor notabilis | reverse complement strand
CATCTCCCCGGTTAGCCAGGACTGCTGGTAATATGTACACAGTTCTCTTTAAAAAGAAAACAGAAAGCAGGACTAAACCTTTAGATTTCAGACTGGCACTCAAGAACAGTATGAGAGCATAAGGAGAAGCCTCTGAAGGACCTTTTCTGTGACAAACCATACCATAATTATGTGCAACTTACTCATCTCTGATGGGAAGAGTGATGCGTATTGTGTTTGGGAACATCTCTAATCACTGCCAAAGAAGCTTCACATACTCATGCTGCAGCAGCCCTTTGCTTTAGTAAAGGTCACAATTTTGAAAATTGCACATCTACTGGCTAGTAAATCAGTTCTTCTTTCTTTATATAAAAGAAAGCAATGTGTGCTAATGGAGGGAGGCTTTCCAAGAATTCTGAGCCATGTTCAAAATGATAAATTTTAGGAATATCAAAAGTCTAACAGATAGGTTGCCAGCAATCATGTCTGTGTCAGGAATTTTGTATGTATCAGTTCAACTGGAAGTAGAATTGGATCACACAAGACATAAATGTGCTGATAACAGGGAAATGTAGAAATGAGATTCTGTTGCAACAGAAAGCTTGTTGCTATTCCTTATAGAATCATAGAATAGTTAGGGTTGGAAAGGACCTTAAGATCATCTAGTTCCAACCTCCCTGCCATGGGCAGGGACACCTCACACTCAACCATGTCACCCAAGACTCCAGCCAACCTGGCCTTGAACACCTCCAGGGATGGAGCATTTACCACTTCTTTGGGCAACCCATTCCAGTGCCTCACCAACCTCACAGCAAAGAACTTCTTCCTTAGATCTAATCTAAACTTCCCCTGTTGAAGTTTGAAGCCCTTACCCCTTGTCCTACCACTACAGTCCCTAATGAAGAGTCTCTCCCCAGCATCCTTATAGGCCCCCTTCAGATACTGGAAGGCTGCTATGAGGTCTCCATGCAGCCTTCTCTTTTCCAGGCTGAACAGCCCCAACTTTCTCAGCCTGTCTTCATACGGGAGGTGCTCCAGCCCCCTTATCATCCTTGTGGCCCTCCTCTGGACTTGCTCCAACAGCTCCATGTCCTTTTTATGTTAAGGACACCAGAACTTCCAGTAAACCAATCTGATTCTGATAATTCAAACAAATAATAACAAAAAGGAATAGTTAAACAGTATCATTATTTAAAGTGTGTTGCTGAAATAGTCCAAGGAGAAAAAAAAAGGCCAATGCTTTATTCTTTCAGAAGTTTCATAATGCTTTTTCTGTTGCTTTGCCTTCCATTGTTTCCTGGCTAAAAAAGAGCAACTCATAACTAATTGTAAACACAATTTTAATTGTTGAAATATAGTTGTTTCTCCTTTCATGGTTCCATATAAGCATTTTGTAGCAATTCTAAATATTAGTTGCTACCAGAAAAACCAGAAAGCCATGTGCAAAAGGTGTATCTTGTTATGGCACTATTCTACATAAAATAAAGTTGAAAATGAATTTGGGTGAATCTGTATTTTAACACCTATGAATACAGCAGAAAATGTAATAAAATGGATAGTAAGACACGATAGATACTTACCATTTGTATTTCTTCAGGTGACAGCTCATCTTCACCTTTTCCATCCCCCCATAATCCAAGGTTGCTTTGGGCATCAGGCAGATTCCTGTCTGTAAAAGGAGCACCAAACACTTGAGACAATTGCAGGACACTGAACTGTAAAGTGAAATTTTTCATCCATTTCAGAATACTGATGAAATTGTTTTCTCTCATTTGTGATTAACTGAGATTCACCCTGTGTTTAGAGCACAAAATTACACCAATAACCTTTAACTTCTCGACAGGGACAAAAGTCGATGCATATGTTTAATTTTGTGAACTACAAGGAGTTGCACTAAGACATTGACAGTGAAGGATGTAAAACAACTCACAGTGCACTAAGACTTGTTAGGACACGAAATACCACAGCATTTGTCTTTTAACAGGAGAAAACATAGAGTTTTCAAAATGACAGTCTGTATGCAAACTGTTATCTTCCAATGAGACTTGACCAAACCACCAGCCCCTCAGTCTAAGAAGTAAAAACAGAATCTCAGCAACATTTTGAGCAAAGTTCACAGGACAAGCTCCATTTCCTCATGCTGTTTAATCTACATATTACAGTGCAAATCCTGCTGCACGCTGTGCAAGGGGTCTTCCTGCATATAACAGGAATCGGATCTGATCCCACAAACTAACCCTTACACATCATAGCTGCTTCATTGATTTCAGTAGTACTTCCCTTTTGATTAAAGCTAATCATCTGAATAAATCTTAGCAGGAGTTGGGCATAAAAGATCTTGAAAGCTATTTCTGGAATATTCCCTTCTGGAAGATATATTTTTAGGCTTAATTATATACTTCTGATTATAGATGAAGAAGTTGGAATGGGAAAGAAAAGACGCTGTGCTGCAGGAGCCTACTGTTTCTGAAGCTGTTCTAGCCTCAGTGTTTAAAATCCTCATGATAAGACTGCACTCTTGAGAAGGCCTCTCCCCTCCTCACTGGCTGCGGCATTTTTACATACCCCAAGAGATATTTGCGTCACCCCACAATGGATCAAAGCTGAACTTGCTTTGACTTACCAGACGCAGGTTGCAAATTAAAACACAGAAAGATTTAGTTTTTACTTTTTCATAATTTCAGACTTCCTATTTATCCCAGCCCCTTTTTTCCAGGCATTTACAAATACTGTGATTTGTTTTGTTACAACCTTCTAAACCTATTTTTTTTTTCAATTGCATAAGCAGCACTAATGCATCACCATTCAGATAATGACTTGTCTTGGGAAGCCTCTGAAAGGAGAAGTCCTCTTCATAAACAAACACAAGAGAATGATTATAAAGAGACATTTTCTCCTTTATCCTCCACTATATTTGTGAAAACTCTCAAAACATAAATATTATGAGTATTGTTTATGTCTCCTTTATACATGTGTATTTTGCTTCCCCACAACCAAACCACGATGTGCAAACAATGACAAATGAGGGATGTGAATAAGGAATGTAGTAATAAACTAAAAAAACAAAACCCAACCCAACAAACTATGTTTTCCATGGGGTATCATCAGAAACACAAAACTTAACGTGTTTGGGTAATCAGTGTATTTACATTATATCAAAATCATAATGAATTATTTACTGGGTTCAAAGAAAAGAAGACAATTAGTTTATAAAGCCAAGAAAAAAAGACATATTCCTATTTAATCCCAGAGGAACCAATTACTTTCAGACACTGTCAGTGCTGTTAAAAAAACAGCACCTGTATCCAATATGATTGTTAATAAGCAAGTTACTTACGGTAAGAGCTAAGCGAGAAACATGTACCTCCCCAGGGTTCCTCCTGTCACTGAGGTACCTTTCTGGCTTTCTGCAGCTTTCGTGGAGCTGACATTAATGCTTTTATACAATTCACCCAGCAAAAGCTAAACTACATTTCTTTTGCAGAAGGAGAAGTAGTAACACATGACAGAGATACAAAGTCATGATCAAATTCTCTGGACCCTTCCCCACACTGAAAGGAGACAGCTGCTAAGCTTGTGGACCAGTTCAAAAGCTACTCATTATTTACATTTACTTCATAAACTAAATGTCAAATTTGCAATATGCAAATAAATACTGTCAGCATAGAAAAGCAATCTCCAGAGAGACTGTTTTGCTACCATGAGGCACATCCAGTATAATTCTAATGTAAATGGGTGCTTTGCCTCAAAACGAAAGTAATCACATTTTGCTTTGGTTTCTGCCAAAAACCCAGACAAAACCCAAGTTGTGCTTCAGCACACCACGTAGGACATTCAGCTGTTCATCATAATGTTGCTTCAGCACACCAAGTAGGACATTCAGCTGTTCATCATAATGTTCACCTTAAGGACAGGACCACAAGCTGCTCTCTGAACCATCTTTACAGCTGAGATACTGAATGCAAGGGACCCAGGCACGATGATGATGGCTAATTCATAAATAGAAATGATCACCATTCTCTAAACCACCCACATCCTGAGGATGAAATAGTTTATTTCTAAAAGTGATAATTTCTCCAGTTGCTTTGAAATTCAAAAAGTTACCTGGGGCAGAGGGAAAGGCTGTAAGATTTAAACTGAGCTGCTTGCTTCCTAGTCCTCTTGTTCATGCTGTTTCCATTCTTAGCCAACCACCTACCAGTTAAGTCACGAGGCTCACTTCTATAAGCAGCAGCAACCAACACTTATCCTTATGTGAGGAATCAGAGGCCATGTGCATTTACAAACTGTTTTAGATTTATTTTGATATACAAGTTTCCAAAGACTAGTCAGCAATCCTTCCTAAGCACTGCCTCAGCACGACTTATGTGGCAGGACCCTCCTTTCTTATAACAAAATTAAAGCATAAACTAGTAAGAGACAATTGGACTAATCAAAATTAACGTGCAACAAACAAAGCCTCATTTCTGCTTATTGCAGTGGTTTGCTGTGTCCAAGGCAACCAAAGAAGAGCGTTTTCCACACTATGGCACAGATTTTTGGAGCTAAAAATGGTACAGACGCTGTGGTGGGAGTGCACACTTCCTGAGGTTGTGGAGACACTCAGTACCAAGGGAAGAGCACAGGGCAAGGAAGATGCTACTACAGTGCCGTGTCTCTGCTGGTGCTAGGGCACAGCTGTGGAACACTGATAACGTGTGAAGGTGAAACTCAGCTGTGTGCTGCATCACTTAAGATACAGCATAAAAATGCTATAAGTACTAGAAACAGCCCATAATCAAAACCTTTACTTACAATAAATTGAGTGTCTGGCGGGGGGGGGTAGGCTGGGGTGAAGCATACTGATAGGGCTGCAGAAGTACAAACTGGTTTAGGAAGATAAGCAATGCCATATCAGAAAATGAAACCACTTGCACACCGTGAGGTAATTCAGTATTAGAGACTTCATCCAGAAATGGAGTACCCACTTCACATGAATCCATCCTTTGTAGGGCCCTCAAATCACCAACCAGAGGAACTTTACCCTTTTAATAAAAATCACTCAAGATACAATAACTGATTATCAGAATAACGTGGCCATCCACTGCATTGCTTCTATCTTGATGAAGTACTTTCCTAATTTAATATCACATTTCATACAGTTTCTGTTTCTCTCAAAAAGATATTTCATGCTGTAGATCACTGTGTACCTTGGACTCCTCTAGACAGCAAAAGCAGGAGAACTCAAGCCAGGGAAAGCAACTCCGGAATCACAGAAACAAGGCTTCTCTTTAGGTATGAAACCTGAAATTATCTGCATAGTGATGATACTCCAAAAGGCACTCTGCAACTAAGTTCTGCCAGCGTACACATCCCAGGACAGACCAAAACAGCTAAGAGAAGGGACTTTTATCCCCCAGCCTCAGAAGCAGGCCATAAAGGAATCAGAATCAATGTTCTGTCAAGAACAGCACTAGCTGAAATGACCCTGGGGTAGGAGAGACTGCCTGGGACTTCTAGCTATCTCCTGCCCACTGAAAGATGAGCTGCAATCCTTCCAGCAAGGAAACTCAATGCTGTGGAGAACATCCGGATCTGGCCAGCCAGTAACCTCCCCTCTTATAAGCATATTCTACCTTTGAGTTTCTGCTGTAGAAGTGTCCAGCTCAAGGTCTCTGTGCTTGAAAACTAGAAAATGTTTCCAGGAAGTCACTGAGCTACTTTCCAATTCCTTGCCATCAGTGAAAAGAATGTGGAAATATCAGACAGACCTCAGAAGACATGTAAGTAGATGGATATTGATAAAAATAACTAAAAAGGGAAGAGTTTATACAGAGTTTGAGGGGATGAAGGATCCACCAAGGCATAAGATGATTTTAGCTATTTGGAAAAGCATGTCAAAAGTTTAAGATTTTGCTTCCACAGTGTCACAATGGGCTTCACAAAAGCCTGATCGACTCAGAGAAGATGAAAATAGGAAACTGTGTCACAGAAACAGAACCTTGTAATGTGAAGGAGGTACTATTGACCAAGATAGGCCTTCCAGGAAAAGTAAACTATAACTAGGCTTATTCTTACCTTTGCTTTCCTCAGCAGAAAGTTTTTCTTCCGAATCATCTAAAGGATTCTGTGAAGATTTTTCAGGGGAAAGAGGTGATTTGGACACACTGCTCGGCTCAGGTTCAAGCCTAGACCTGGAAGCACAAGAACCTGTAATTTAACTGGTATTACACAGCAGAATTTCTCTAAAATGAGAACCACCACAGATTATTAAATTCAACACTTTAACTGTTTAACTGTTGCAAACTTCATGTTAAGTATTAGCAACTTTCACAGCACTATTATTGCAAGTAATACTTTCAATTTTACTTTATATTGTTAACTATCACTGAAGGAAAAGTAAGAAAATAAAACAGAATTAGCTTTTCCCTGAAACAACTATTCTTATTTAACCAGCTTTAAAGAATAGTTTAACCAGGAGGAGAGTTATCCTTTTCTTGTCTGCTGAAAGACACAATGGACTATTTATAAGCAAAGAAAAGTGGATTACATATACTATATGCTACATCTAAGTCCCTGCTATGTAATTTTAATACAAAGGCAATGCAAAAAGTAAGAAGAATATTCAGTGATTCTATATTAAGTGCTTGTCAAGTATGTTTCACTGTGGCACCAAAAAAGCTTTAAATTAGCAGCAACATTTTTTTCCAGTAAACTTCTGTGGTTTACTGTGGTCTGCAATGAATTCTGTAACTGCCACACAGTAGACTGTTAAAATGCTTAGCAATTACGCTGTTAGAGAAGCTAAAGAACAAAAAACCAAAAAGTAATGGGGCTGAATCACCTTCTGTGCCACTTTCATCACTTCCTCCCCTCTCAAACACAATCAACAGTTAATCTCACTGATCTGCAATCCTTCCCTGCTGCTTAACTGGAGGTGTTGCATTTTGCGTTCCTCTCTTTTGTATTGTGTCTAAATTCTAACCCATAATTAGAAAATCCTCAGAAAACCAGAATAAATGCATTAGTCATCACCGAGTGACTACGTTATTTAAACAAGAAAAAAAAAAAAGTAACTGGGAACCTTTCTGAGTTCTAAAAACTCTGCAAGTACTGGGCTTTTAGTGATTTTATGTAAAGAGAACTCTTCTCTCATCTCCTCCCTCTCAAGTTCCAAATTTGCCTAATAATGGGGAAAAAAAGACTTATCTGGATGTCCGTGAGTTCAAATAATAGTTTGGATACTAACAAAACACCAGTTCCCCATATAATAAAAATATCAGCTTGATTTGAATAATTGCATACATAATTCACAAGATATTCTAATGGAAAAAGAAGTTTCAAATTGAAACGAGATATGCATTTGAATACCAATAAACACGAAGAGTGAAAACCAAGGACCTGCACAGAAAGAGCTGCTTGTGTTTCTATTTTTCAATTTTTCATTCTAGGGAACTAGTCCTTTGTAACTGGCAGAACTTTTTAATCAAAAAATATGAGCTAATACATAAAGGCAACTTATGTAAGAAAATTGTAACACTCAGGCAATTTGCTGAAGAGCTTAGGAGGGTTATCAGTATAAAAGGAAACATGATGAAGTAGATTTCTACTGCAAACCTTTCAGTATTGTCTTGATACATATTTTGACTAATTTGCAGGAGAAAAAAGGATCTGCACTAGGATTAATTTACTTTTAAAGAAATGCATTCCTTTCTTCTTTCTTGTCCTTACTTTGCACAGTATGCTAACGTACAAAGTTTTCAATTAAAAATGGACAAAATGCCTGGGATACACTACTTAAAGAACGCCTAAGGTTTTTAAGTGATGGAACATGTTCTTATTATCACATTAGTGTCTGCAGAAATCCTTGGGGAAATTACAAATGAACTAGTTGAAGGCATATGAAAAGAAAGACGTTTTTTCTTCAAGTCATCATAAAGATTGGTTTATGCCTGTAATTTATTTAAATTGAATTTTAATTTAAATGACAATTTAGCCATTACATCACATCTGCAATGATACAGACTCCACCTGGTCGACATCTCTTTTCTACCTCTTAGATTCATAAAGAGAGGCAAAGAGGTATCCTCCAATATTACATAAAAGGACTGCATCTTCTGGGTTGTTTTTTAATGCCTTATTGCTCTTCATTTAACTAGTGTTCTAACTTCTGAAATAGCTCTTTCATTGCTCCAGGTTTAGCATACATCAAATTGAGTTGTTTTCTCTGTTTAGTCATTTGAGAAATCTTGGACCTGGTATTTCACATAGAAATAGTAATGTAAGAGTGTAACAAACAGTTGGCATTTGTTAGCCAAATCTGTACCTAGAGGCACTATGCTATCTTTCTTTGAAGTTCTTTAGTGTGAAGAATACTGATAAGGTTATGTATTTTTTACACACAAAAAATATCACACAGTTTGTTTCTGTATGTTTTTTCTGAGAAGTTATGGGGGTTACAAAAATACCAATGCCTGCCTTTTCTCTCTTAGCAAATTTCAGAACTGGTTTGGGGTAGTTTGCGTATTTGGTTTTGGCTTGTGCTACTATTTACATCCCAGGAGAAGATATTTGAGTGAATCTAATTGTGCTGAATCACTTTGAAAAAGATGTACTTACGGACTTCTGAAAACATCTCTCTAGTTTCAATGTAAATAGCTGATCGAGCCAAACACCAAACTGATAAGCAGCATAAAATCTTGGAAAAAACACTCAAGAACTTATTTATTGATGTGTATGTTCTGGAACGTGTTGTTTTTAAATTGAAATTTACATAATGGAATGTAAGGTTAGAATTCAAACAATGCTGGTTGAGAAGACATAGAAAGCTTTTCAGGTATTAAATTGCAAACCTTAGCATTCTTACACCTGGAAGTGTGCAGAAAAAGCAATTAAGTAGTACGGGGTTTGATACTTGACTGAAAAACACACAAAACCAAGTAAAAAAAAAAAAAAAAAAGACCAGAAAGCCAGCACATCATCTTTAACTTCTCCCAGACATTTTCACCTCTAAAATAGCAGCCTGAATATATGCCACAACAGGAAGCAGAAAATATTTGGTTTCAGCTACAAGGTATATTAAAGTTTCTACTTGTCATGAAGACCTGCCATGTCAAGTAGCATTTATCCACGACATAGTCACTTGCTTTAGCAGAAAGACAGTGGCTTAGAAGAAAACATAACAGAGAAGTAAAGATGTCTTATACCCAAACAGATAGTATCTTAAGTAGCATCTTTGAGACATATTAGCAATGTGCAGTATTTCGTTCTAAATTATTTTGACAGTATATTACTTAACGGGACACAGGAAAATGTTTTGTTGCGTTTGCAGATGTTCAACAGGTTTATAAACCTACATTTTACTGGTTTGGTGCTTTTAACATTTACATAAATGAGTAGCACAACACTGTATTGGAACTCTGACACTTACAAATATAACTTCACATGCCAGAAGTGTAAATATACTGGATATACCTGCTGAGAGCAGAAGTTGCTCATGCAGCTACAGATTTCCATTAGAACAACCTCCTTAGAATCTAAACATGAGTAATAGTTTTGTTGAATGTCCTACAAACTAAAGGCACAGTTAAACTATTTTTTGACACTACTCACAGTCTCTTCTTATCTATCACTCGCTTAACTCGGATGGCTCTTTGTTCAGAATACAGCTTACACACTCCTGTTCAAGATAGCAGGAAACAAAATTTCATGTTAGAAGAGCATGATTTCTTTCTTGGAAAATATAATCATCCATTTTTAACCCTTCAATAAATACTTTTTAAGTACTTTTTAAGTAGTCTTCAATGAAGTCCAAGACAGCTGTTCTGTGCTCCTTTACCTGAGCAGACTGGACACCCTTGTGTGCTGAAATACAAGAGAAAGATACAATCTTTTAACCTTTTACTGAAATGCACAAAAGTTTGCCTTTACAGTTGATACACAAGTTATATATTCAAAAGCCTATTAACATTTCATATGTATCTTAGTATTTATTTTAAACATAGCATATTTAAATATAGGTTCTGTGAAACAGCAAATCATTACAATAAACAAAGCTGAAAACAACTAGTGTATTACAATATTTATGTTATTGGTTTGTTATATATGCCACTGAGTCATATTATGTCAATTAGATTTCTAAACAAGTATAGATGTCACCAAGCTAAGCACAGCAAAACAGATCTAGAGATTTAACTTGCTTATAACATTGAACTTCGAACATTTTAAATTCTCTAGTGTACAGATTACGCGGAAATCTTTAGGGTTTATTGTGTCAAGCATCCTTTTAGTTCACATACATGACTATTTCATATTTTGATGCTATGTAGTTCCCAAGCATGACTGACTTTCAGTGATTCTGAATAATGCTATAACTATGTTTCAACGGCATTTCAAAGCTGATGAAAATCTTTGGTATATTGATAAAGCACACACATACAGCAAGTCAACTTGAAAATGGCAAAACAGTTCTCTCTACAGATTTCATGAGACGGTGTTGTAAAGGTGTGATCCCACATTCAGGTTGTAAAAAAATGATGTTACTTTACCAGGACTCTGTTAAAGTTATTTAATTATCCCAAATTTGGAAAGATTATACTTGTAATACCTTACAGATGGACAAGCTAGAAAGAGACAACCATTGAATTTAGTGAGCTTTGGTTCAGGCCTCTGTGCTGCAGTGCTAAATTACTATTCAAGTACTAAATATTTAAGACTATCTTTTTTCCACTTGCTAATAAGTGTATTTAAACAAATAAATAGATTTCTATGCTCTGCCTTCTCTTCCACTAACAAGAAAATTAAGTATACTACTAATCAGGGAATGGGATTACACAGATGCAAACAAAAAGGCAATGAGACTTCACGAATCTCTTTTGAGAAGCATTTCAGATTCACCATGCAATATTCAGCATTGTATCAGCCTTTATCAATAACTAAGGGGAAAAGAAGTATTTAAGAGTTGCTCAATTTACCTTCCGTTCTCAGCTGATGAATGGCATCGGCACACGTCCTCATAAATACCTGAGCATCTTGATCTATCTGATCACGCTCTGTATCTGTCATCCTCACATACTCAGACATAATATGGCTGAGAAAGAAGACAAACTGTCACATAAGATATCCCCAACTTAAAATCTACAAATACACATCTTACACCTTCTTCCCATTTGCTATCCCCACAAAAGCTTTTCTGCAACATTGATTTTCAGGGAAAAAGAAGTACAATAACCATTCCTGATAAAAATGCCACTTCTATAAAGCTGAGAGGGTTTTTTAACACATTTTTGACTAGTAACAGATGTAAAAAGAGCAATATATCCTATCAAGTCATACACAACCAAATACAGATAGGGAGAAGATATAACTACAAAATATATCATTACCCTTAGTAGTTATTCCAATTATTTTACTTTCATTATCCTAAATACTGAGTTTCACTTTTAAAGGAGCTGTACTCTGAAATATGTGAATTTAAACCAGAGTAAAGAACACCACTGGAAAATAATGCATTGGAAAATGCACTTGAAAATTATTTTTAATATCAAGTCGATTATAAGATTTATTAAAACCTGTTCCCATTGCTTATTTCTATTTTAGATGATTCATTATGTATTTAGTATTTTCTAATACGATTCATATATCTTTTTGTTACTAAATGAATAAGAACGGAGGCTGAACATGTAGCACATGGTTCATCTGGCTTGAAAATTAGTTTCTGCTTGCTGGCCAGCTAGTACACAAGCACCCATTAGCCAGCAAGCAGTAACACAAACTCATTGGAAGTAATATTATAATACTTAATAAACTTGTTTGTTTCCAACACTGCCATGTCTTTGACATCTAAATACCATGGCTTTCCCTCCCCACTCTCCCCCCCAGTTAAAACTATTCTAAATGTTATAAAACTGTATTTTAGAACTTACAGAAAACATACAGAAACATATATAGTGTTTCCATGTATATTTTACTGGCTGAATTGCTCTCCTTTGGTCAGGATAGATTGGTTTCATAAATTTGTGGCAAAATCCCCATCACAGTTGTAATCAGTGGGTTTTTAAGCTTTAACTCTAATTTGCACTCTCTTGAGAAAGCAGCTTCTGAATGATGAAAGATTTGAAATTGTCTGATTTTAGAGACATTTGATGGAGAGGCTTTCCACAGCCTGGTTAAGATGATATATTGATAGTTACATATGCAATGTAAGATAACTCATAGTGTTAAATATGAGGACACACCTCTCCCCCACTCCCTTTGCACAGCTTATATAAATGGGTCTTTTTACTACTACTCTGTGGCATAGCAAGTTCTTAGTATGTGTAAAGCCAGAAATTCCATTTCTACATCCACATTTGCACAGGCCCAGACAGAAGGGGACCATTATGATCATCGGGGATGGGTTCATGCATAACATTGTTCAGCAAGCCCTGCCTAGAGAGTTACTCAAGCATGTTAAGGCACATAAATTCAGATGGAAAATGAGGATGGAGTAACAGCCTCATGATGGCCCCCTGATGAAGCAAAAAAATCTTCACTCTTCTATTCAGATTACAATAGCAAAAGTTCTGGCTGGTCTGCTACTGAACAGATACACAGTTCTTGTCTTTATACATCCAGGTTCCTGTAGCCTGCCCAGCTTTGTGGCATTTGCAGAGTTCTGTGTTTTCCATGCACTTTTTAACACTACAGGGTAAAATAAACATTACAAAATACAAACCAGAATTTTCTTTTAAATCAGACTTAGAAATATGTATGAAAAACTTGCCTCAGGCATGCTTTATTTTTTACTAACAGTGTAACTAGTAGTAATACAGTGATACACTGACAACAACTGCAACAACTTTAACATTGGGAAACAAGTTGTTCAGTTTTCATAGTTGCTAATACAAAAATATGGTAGATTAGATTCTTAAATAGGAGCTTCACAGCTTCAAATGTAGCAAAATACTGCTTAATTTAGGTAACAAGAAATAGAATACTTAACTTTTTAACTATTTACAGCTTGTATAGTGTCTGATACCAACACTTTCAAGTAAGAGCTGCTCAAGTCACTCAGAGGCAAGACTACCTGAAACCCAACCTCTTTGGCAAGGCAAAAAGGGAGTCATACAATCACATCCCATTCTGTCAAAACACATATGGCATCCACTAGTACTAACAGAGTCCTGAAATCCCCACTGCACTCCTCACTAAATCTGCACATGGAGACTACTGAAAATCCATTTATTCACCGTCCTCTAGCCTTTCCATAAATAGAACCATCCATTTTAAAAGAAAGGGCCAAGACAAAACACAAACACACAAAAAATGAACAAAACCCAACTGAAGAACAAAAAAAAAGCAGCCATCCCCTGTATGTCAGAGATACAAACACTTGTTCAGAAGGCCAGTGGCAGTATCATAGCAATGGACTGACACACCACTAAACCAAGAAAGGTCAAACAACCAGGTTTTTCAGAAGCAGTCAGAAGAATTAGCCAAGACATGCACTGGCTAATGCATGCAGATAAGGGAAGAAGGGGAAAAAGAGATTCTTCCAGATTTTCATCCTAATCAATAAGAGAAAGCTTAATGAGAAATTGGGCTGGAAGCCAACTTGGGTTATTTGTGATTTCCAAGAAGGTGGGTGAATCATAAGATAAAGACAGTGGCTATCAAGTAGGCAGTCTTCAATAGTCTAGAAAAATTAGGAGGTTAAACTGCATAGAAAAGGGAAACCTAAAAAAGAACAGAAAAATAATTCATGTGAACTAGTAGTTTCCATGTAGAAATTGCTTTACGATAATTTGCAGTTCTGCCTTTGATGAAAAGGAAGAATAGGCAATGCACTAAGAGATCAGCTTAGCTACTTCATGAGCTCTTTATTGAGCTCAAACACAAGAAGCAGAAGAAAGAAAGTGCAAATTAGGTCTGATTGCTACTGACAAGTCTAAAGGAACACAGCATGTAGGGACTCAATCAGAAAAGGGTCGAGTGCTGGATGAGACGCACCTGGCAAGGGAAGCCAATGATAACAAGAGACTGCTCTGCAATATTACTTAGAGAAACAACTAAGAATGTGGTGTTGGCTTGTTAGCTCAGTAGAGAAACAAAATTATACACAGAATATGAATAAATTCTAGATGTTTATTGCTTTTTTTTTGCATTAACTTTCATCACTAAAGTCATTTGTAAGCTGCGGTTACTATTCCCTTTAGTTTACTGCTTCTAAATCATCTGGCCTCAATTTAGTACCTCCATCATTATTAAAAAAAAAAAAAAACCCAACATAATTATTTGTTGATATTTTCAACACTAATAACAAGTGTCAGACAATAAATGAATAACAGGATCCTGAGTGAATGAGTGTATAAGAATGAGTGCTATGCAAGCCAGGTCATGGCACAAGCGGACCTTGAAGGGCCAGTGCTTCCTAGGATAATGGTGAAGGTAAACTTGATGAAGTACATATCCCTCCTACCTGGCTTCCAAAAAAAGCCCAGGGTGTATGCACGTCCATAGAGTGTGCAGAGACAGGAGCCCAGGCCTTGGAATAAAATAGGAAATGCATCAAATGGAAGGATGCATCCCCACTGCCAAGAACTGGGGGATGCTAAGTGAGTGTTTAGGTTGATGAAAAGATGAAGTGTAGCAACTATCTTTAAAAAATAGGGTTAAGGGAGAAACAACCAAACAAACCAGAGGATTATAGACCACTCAGCCCAGGAAAATACAGGCACAAATAATCAAACAATTTTTAAGTGCTTAGGAAAGAACAAAAAGATAACCAGTAGCCAAGATATATCAAGAATAAGACATATGCAATGTAATTTACTTCTGGGATGCAGTAACAGGTCTTACGGTTGGCTGAAGAGCAATTACTGCTATACATCTTCTCTTTAGTGTGGCTTTTGTTACCATCTCTCATGACATTCTCATAAGCTACCAGTGAATAAATGAATTAGAAGAAATAAGCATCATATAGATGTGAAACTCTTTGAAAAGCTGAACTTGGAGTAGTCATATACCCAAAGAAAAGGGGACACTGAGTTATGTTCCACACGGGTTTGTCCTGAATCTTATGCTATTTAATACCCTCACATTAACAACTCAGACAGTAGAATATACACTTATTAAATTTGCAGAGGCATAAAGCTAAGCAAATTAAAACTGTATCAAGAGATCAAGACTTCAATTCAAAACAACACTGCCAAGTTGGAGAAATGACATGAAGAATTTGAATAAGGAACGGTCAGAGGCTCTTGTTGCAGCAGGAACAATTATCTGAACCCACAGAGAATGGGGAACAACTGATTAGTGAACAGTTCTTTAGAGAATCATCTGGGATCATACTGGATCATACACCAAACATTACAACAATGTTGTTGCATAAATAGTCATTACAATGGGATGCATAAATGCAGTATAATCCATTCTCTGGGCAAGGCCTCAGTTTTGTTTCATTTCAGCACCTCACTGCAACACCAACTGGAAGAGCATCCAAAGGAGAGGAAAAAGTACAATCAAAGGACAAAACCCCAAATATGCTGTAATTGTTGATTCTAGAAGAGACTGAGGAGAAACCAAAATAAACTAGCACAGAAAAGAAAACAGGAGAAGGCAGAGAGACAATACAAAATCTCCACTGAAAGAAATCTTTAAAAGTAATCAAAGCATGGTGGTGGAATGACCTAATCATTCTCTTTTTGAATGTGTCAGCCGTGCTCCTTCCAGCCCATCATTTCTATGATCCTGTTTTGCTGGCAAAGCATGAGGAACCAGAGCTGATGGAGGCATTACACCAGTTTTTGGAAGTAGTAACTATTTCTGCTGGTGCATAAAATATTTTCTGCTTACTGATTCAATAAAGACACCAAATCAAGCAGAAAAACTTGATTTTCCTCCAACAATGTATTACAAAAGAGAGAGAAGCAATAAGCTGAAGTAAACCAGTTATAAAATACTGATATGTGCTGTTTGAGCAGAGATATGCTCAACTTACCACCTGCAGATACTGTCTTACAAATATATACATAAGTGTTCCCACACACACACTTAACTCTGTAGGTATATGCACATATGTACATGTATGTATAACCTTAGCTTTCTGGACTCAATTTAGGTGTTTCAGTTAAATATTTAAAGTTTGATCAACTGGGTCAGGGCCTTCTTTCAGTTGTCTTTCTCATTGCTAAAAATCTTCCTCTAAAATGAATTAATTAAAGACATACCTCCTGTAGCAAGATGTTTTATGTATGCCAAAAATAAAAATTCTGTTATTAAAGAGTTTATAGTCTGCAAAATTAAGGTCAAAGCAGCAATCAGGAGCCTGGATGTAACACATTATGAAGAAGTTTTAAAACGCATACACTCTTAACTCAAAAGCTGAAATCCATCAACACATTGTGCTATAGTTGGAAAAACAAATAGCAGGATTGACAAAATACAGGAGTCAACTTTCATGAACAAATTTAAACTTCCTACATAAATTTCAGAAGAGCCTTTCAGTATTATTAGCATTTGCTAAGACTGCAAGACTGACAGCATGGATGCTATGATCCTCTTTGCATCCAGAAAGTGGAACAGCATAAGCCATCTAGTATGGAATTTGAGAGTTCTATCTGGTTTAAGTTTGACCATTACAGACAGGATCAACTGCAATGACAGATGAGACCTGGAGGATTATTTTATTGTTTAAGAAAGGAAATGACACTTTTTTCCTCTTCTTAGTTAATACCTGAGGGGGGTGGGGGGGTGGGTGTGCACGCAAAAATCACTACGAATTACCACAATAACTGGTTAAAAAACAGTTTACAAGAACATTAAGAACTTTTAGAAACCAGAAACTTTGGACAAACTTTGACTCCTCTTATCGCTTCAATTTTATGCACACTACTGTTAATAAAATGCAAATAGCATCCCAAAATTAACTAGTACTGACTGTTCTTACTGTAATTATTTGCTGTTTCTCAGCCTATGCATTCACATGAAGTTTTCATCCAGTAAACACAGTTATTTCAGTCCTAAATTGGTAGCTCCACCTAGTGTTGTTCATGACCTATTCCAACAGGAACTGAATAGCAGAGAGCTAGTCAAAAGACTACTTCTGCTTGCTGCTTGGAAAAGCAGTTCCTCATACACCTTGCACACAGAATTGACACCTACCCCGAGCTTCATTTTCACTGGCACTATGAATAGCTCTCATGGCCTTACACTTATAAATGTGCCAAATTTTGGGGGTTTTGTGTGAAACAACAAAATACTGCTTTTAACTTCCTCAGGGAGACAAAAGAAAGTGCCAGAAGTCTTCTGTCAACTTACTCTGGGACACATTTTGATCCCACTGATTGTATAGTATTGCTATTACTGTGACAGACCTTTTCAGGCCTAGAAGTTGCTTCTCGGAAAGACTGTTCCTGCAATATAGACCAAGCTTAAGGAATAGCAGCAGATGGATCTGTTCCTATTGTCTTCGCCTGGGGTATGGATATCTGTCTGGATAATGCTCCTACTATTTGGTACCTGTGAAGCCTTTTGAAGAAAGGTATTAAACTGACTTGGGACTTCAGTGTCTTTAACCCAAGATGACTTCAGACTGCATTTTCTCTGCCTTGACTGCTTAGCTTTAGTCAGGGTTGTGGCAGAATGAAAATGCAGACAGGGCTGACTCCCCCATGGAATCCTGCAGTTACATTGAGGGACTGGAGAAATGCAACACATGAAACTGTGAGGTTTCAGAAGATCCTTTAAGAGGTAAAGCTTACTTACGCTGTCTCATTTAGATATAAGTTTTGAATTTTTCCTAATGGCTGAAAAGAACTAAAACTTTCTCTATAGAATAATAACTACCAGAACTGAAGCCTACTGTTTTGTTTCAGAAAAGCTGTCCCCTGACATGATGCTCTCAATTATGTCCCTCATCTGGAATTCACATTCCAGAGTACAAAGAGACCTCCTCCAGGTCCTGCTGATGCTACTGACTGTATCCTTAGTGATAACAAGTAGGTTTAATGTCACAGAGTGAAAGGGAAAACCTGGATCACTGTATCTAGTATTCTGCTGTTTCAGGAACCACTTCAGAAACCTACTCTGCAGGCCCTTAAAAGGTGTCAGACTCAGACTGCCGGGTTGTTTTGTTTCAGAACTCACGCCTGCAAGCCAGAAATCTTCAAATTCTGAGTCTCATTTTATTTAAGAAGAAAATGGTGCTTTGACAGCACTATTCTTCATCGTTAAGTAGCTTACAGTAAGCCAATTAATAAGCAATCTAGTTTTGGTTTTAATCATTACGTCTATAGATCCGTAAGCACTTCACTTTATAAACCAGAAAATAAATAGACCTATTGAAACAGAATGCACACTTACCTGTAAGCATTAATGTAATCCTTTCTGTGCTGCAGAAGAAAATCTTTCAGCTTTCCAATATGAGAAATCTAAATGAACAGAAATCATAAACTTCAGTCAGATCACTGATAAAAGGGGTAATGGGTTCAAACTTAAAACAGGGGAAGTTTAGATTAGATATAAGGAAGCAGTTCTTCACTGTGAGGGTGGTGAGGCACTGGAATGGGCTGCCAAAGGAATTTGTGAATGCTCCAACCCTGGTAGTGTTCAAGGCCAAGTTGGACAGAGCCTTCGGTGACATGGTCTGGGGTGAGGTGTTCCTCATGGCAGGGGGGTTGGAACTAGATGATCTTAAGGTCCTTTCCAACCCTAACTATTCTATGATTCCTTTTATGTTTAAAGTTCAGTATTCCACACTTCAGACATAATTTTCTGACATTATTTATTCTATAATTAAATAGAACCATAAAATTTACTCTTACAACTTCCATTTTGCAAGCAGTCAATAGGCAAAAATCAACTAAGAAAGATCTGTCGTATGAAAGTACAACTCAGAGAAAAGGAATAAAAATACATCTTCTACTCAAAAAGCATAAACAAAACACTAAACACCACTGAACACTAAATAAAACTACAATATTAAACATGATAATAATAAGACAAAACATTGTCTAAACTGGCAATCCGGAACCTAATTCACAAAGCATATATCCCTATCAAATTTCTATTTGTGGATTTCCACGTCACTGTGGATACATTTCACTATAACTCCACTCAATTTTCTTTACTAAAAGTCTTTACAAAGATCCTCTGAAAAGATGAAAAAACTCCTAAAAATCAGAAAGAACTTTTGCAAACTTTAGTCTGATTTAATCTATTTGGTGCAGCGTAAGATGCTGCTTATTTTAGAGACTGGAGAAACTACAGAAATCTAGTTTAACTGGCTAAAGAAATGTGATGACTACCAGTGTGACTTCCTTGGCAGACACGATGGGGGGTGTAGGAGGAGAATTATATATATTAGTGGTATATATTTTCAAGGGGGAGGCAGGGGGAGACTTCCTAAAGCATATTCTCAAATATTCATTAATAATTCAGTGTAAAAAAGCATGCAAGGAATTTTACAAAACAATACTTGTTTTAGTTTACAAATACAATAAATGCAGCTTACTCCATGTATCTGGGAAAAGGCATCAGAAGCTGTTCAAGCCTTAAAATCCCATTTTCATGCAAATGTTCCTTGTAATTAAACAAACAAAAAAACCCACAGAGAAAGAACACAGAACAGTTTGGATAAATAGAAGATTAATTCCCCCAATTATTTTTTTCAAAAGGTCTCTTTGAAAGAAGTAAAAGGAAAAAAAATGTGCTCAATAAGACCGCAGTGATTTTACAACTAAAAGTGTTTCCTTGTGCAAATAAATACATATACATTTCCCTTTATTAGCTCTGCTTCATTTTTACTACAACTCATCGTATTGAATAAGAAATCTCACCCAACTCATGGCAAGCTGAGTTCTGTTAGTACCTCCAGTAGATCCACGGTTTCCTAAACTGCATTAGCACCAACATACACAGTAAGAAGGGAAATACTGAAATTACTACAAGACAATGAGGCACAAAAAGTAAGCTCAACCATTCTACAGATGTTCCTTCTAACTGCCACTGGAGCTTCATTTTTCTGCATTCATCTCTTTTTCAGCTCAGACTTGGTATGTCATGAAATTTGCTGAATAAATTGAACTTGACTATGAAACCAGAACATTTAAATCAGTCATACAGTGTTTCACTAGAACAATACTTCATATGGAGAAAGAAAGTACTACAGAGGACAAAAAGGAGAAATGTAAAATAAGAAACACATTTCCAAACATTTCCATCAATATGTGAACAATCACTAAACTAGAAAATAGGTTCACAAAAATTTATAAGTAATAAATCTCAATGTTACTGCAATAGCTACAATTTAGGAGTGATTAACAAGCAGAAAGAATCAGAATGACAAGCAAGAACACTGTCTTACAGTAATTAATTCATCTAGTCACAAAGAGCATTCTATTTAGGCTAAAATTGTCATCCTGTGTTTGAATTGCTCTGACCCCACTTTGCCTCTCCTTCATTTGTAAAGCTATTTTCATGAATTTAGAATGACACCATTATGCCCATACTCACATCAAGCTCTTAGGTCCCAAGATTTGCATCAGAAGTGAGACTTCTTGTTCTACTTTCCCTCAATTCTAACAGCACCTTCTGCAGTCCTGCGCTGCTGCCATTTCTCTGTTGCCTTTTCTTACCATGTACTACTGGCACAGTTTTGAATGCAATTTGTCATTAACATATCAACAGAATTAAACAATTTTTATGAAAGAGAAGGTCTCACTAGCATGAAAGGAAATGCCAATTTCATTTTAAAATAAAATATTAAAAAAATGGAGGTCAGGTATGATGTTTAATCTGCAGACACAAAATATCCTTCATTATACAAATATAAATCTTGATGACATCTCCAGAGTCATCAACCTGCAAGTATTCTGGGGTTATCAGAGGCATACCATGCACTCTTTACAAAGTAATCATGCTCCAGCCTAAAGGTCATAAAAGCATCTCCCTATTCCAACTGAATGGCTTTATTAGAATCCTACTGCTCTTATTATGAATAAGAACCATCAAATTTCCAAGTTTACTGATTACCAACTTCTGTCCACCTGTTCTTGCTTCAAAACAGCCCTTTCCTTTAAAAGAACTGCTTGCCTGCATGCGTGTTGGAGTTTACCATCAGTAATCCTACCTGCCTCTAACTTCTGTAGCCTCAGACAAATTGCTCCAACCTTTTAGTTTCTTCTCACAAAATGAGGTTGCCTAACCTGTAACTTCCTTTGCATTTGCTCCAGTTTGTATCCATCCTTGCTTATGACTGGAAGGGCATTCACTGGTGTTAGTTACTTGTAACTCAGCTGGACATACCTTTTCTTCCACCATTTTCATTGATTAGTTTAAAGCTTTCTTTGTTTCAGTCACTAAATACATGTTCTACTTTTGAATTTCTTTCTTCTCCCCACAACTCCAGATCCCAGACTCATTCAGCACTTGCTGTAAGATATAATAATGGTCCTCTCTCTCCTTCCCCTCAGTACTCTCTCATCAGTAAGTTTTACTGACCCACCTTACTCTGGGATTATTTTTAAAACTCATCCTGGTTAGTACTGTTCTTATTTTAGAGAATGCAAAAAGTAATTCCACTATTAACCTCTCTTCTGCCCAACGCTTCTTTCAACACAGAAGCATTGCTTCTGCTTACTTATCTTACTCAAGTTAATATTTTCTCTGCTAATCTCCTCCAGACTTCTTATATCACTTTATCAGACACTGTATGATCAGATACCAGCTCATCCTAATGAAGAAAAGGCAGATTTCCTTACAGCTTCAGATTGGTTGGGCACATCCTATTTTTAGTAAGATAGCAAATTATACTGTACTGTATATTGCTTTCTTATCTTTTTCCCCTTACAATCACTTCAGAATCCTGAACCACTTCTGGGTCAGGCCCTGCCGATGCCATTATCAGTTTCCCCCTGCTGACTTAATTATAGGCATTAAATTTGCTTCCCTCTGATCAAAGGGTAGATGAAAGCAATTTGAAGACGAAACACAAACACATTGTGAGCAATATGAGTACTGGCCTCTTGTCATGGCTCCCGTTCTTTGCCTTTGGAAATTGGCTTCTTTCTTCTCTGAAAGTCTGGAGCAGAGAAAGCAGCCTCTCCTTCAACTGTGAAATAATGAAATTATTTCCTTTCTTCCCTGAAGGGATAGGAGGGCTTAGAGAAACGCCCTTCGTAGCTGCAGCACTCCTGCACTACATTAAAACTAAATGTATCTTATGAGGAAGAACACCACTGAATTTCCAGGTATAACAGACATTTTTATGAGAATCATGGGAAAAAAACCCACCTTTCCTCCCAATATTGCTAAAGTCAGATATATTTTTATACTAAAAGCATGTTCTTGTGCTTCTGTTCATTACCAGAATACAGCATGTTACATTCTTTCTGACAATGAAGACCACTTAGGAAACACCAGGCTCTTCCTCTTTCCTTCCCATTCGCACTGGCACTCCCTTGAGGTTCAATACCACACACCAAAACACTGACATGACTTTTTTTAATTACTCTTCTCGAAACGGGGGTTAATAATGCCTAAGATCAAATCTAAAGAATTGGTTTCTTTCATTTCACCTCCAAAAATACCTGTATCAGCACAAGAGAGGGCAGTAGCTGGATAGCACTATTAGGAACTTCTTAAAGGATGCATCTGCCATGGAAGAGGACACATTTATTACAACTTAAGAAACTCAACAAAATCTCCTAAGCTTAGGTACCAAAGCTGGAGACTCCAGGTGCTATTTTAAAACTCCCAACCGTAGCTGTGATCGTCAAAAACCAATTGATTCTCTACAGGGATGAAGCAGCAGCTTTCTGCTGGATGGCAACAAAAGCATCAGCATCACACAAGTCAAAAACATTCTGTAACATAACTTTAAGTTACTTTCAGTTCCAGTTTGTACATTAAAGTGTATTTTCATTATAAACTACCTCTCTAATGTATAAATCTGTATTTTGTTGCCGCTGTAGAGTTTTTAAGCAACTCTTATTAAAACATAAAAGCAAATATTGCATATAATGCAGGTCCAACACAAAAGGAAGCTGTGAATGGCTGCCATCTGCTACCACAGGTGGCATGCACAGCTCTATGTATACTTGTGGCCTTCACTAGAAATGGTAGATGTTCCTCTATTTAGAGATTTTTCTTATGATTTTAGAGTATGCTTCACTTTCAGATAAGAGGAGAAAGAGGAAAGCATTCCCTCCAAAGCAGCATCTTCAAAAGACACATATACTTTCGAACGAAGACGCTGACTATGCTTCTTCCAGTATCTTAGCAATATATACAGCATTTCTTCCCACTCCCAACAAAGAATTGATCACTCATGAAACAGTAGGTTCCAATTTGCATACGTTTAACCCACTGCAAGAAGCAGCAGCATTGTTTACGATTAAAATGATTGGAGTAGGTTCCCGTGACGTATTGTAGAGAGAACTCAACAGCACTGAATAGTCATTTTCATTGAACAAACATAGCATTTTATCAAGCTTTCCCTTTCATCAGAACAACACACGACTATTTACTACCATATAAAAATCAGCTGTTACACTTTACACTATATTGCCCCTCTGAATTTTTAAAAGATGTGCTTCATTAAAAGAAAACGTAAAAATACTTAAAACCAAAACATAATAGAAAAGCTCCTGCAAAAGTCCTGAGACACACAGCATTTACTGTGGATTCAGCAGCACTGACAAGCACTGCTGATGGAAGCATCTTATTAACCACAAAAATAAAGTTTTACATTTAATACACACAAAAAGCCTGATCTTCAAATGTCTTACCTAACAGAGTCCATCTACAGATTCATGAATAGGTGACTACATTCTACAATCCCTTCTGCAAAGAGCAGAAAAATTAGGATTGTTATAATATTAATACATCACTTATCATGTTTTCGATTCCAAACATACAGTCAACCCAAACATACCCACTGCCCATTTCAGAAGAAATCAAGAATTTCAATAACACGTCACAAGATGTACAGAACTGCATGCTTCTGACCAAAAAAAGTACAGTCTCAGTTCTAGAAGGAGATACAGCATCTGGTGTAAGAACACAAACTTGTTTCTATTATAAAAAAAAAAGTAAAAAATGTTTCCAAGGTCTAAACCATATTAACAGAAAAAACAGAAAGGACATTTTCCATGGTTAGTGAATGTAATGAAGGCAAACGTTTTCAGAAATCTGGAATAAACCCCAAATACAATAGATTCTATAAACAGAAACACAATTTCTATGAAATACATTTTAAAATTAAGAGCAATACCTAAACTATTACAGTTGGGAAAGAGCAGTTAGAAAAGTTTTGATGCAGAAATGACTCCTAGGGAGAAGTTTTCCACTACAAACTACTGCTGATTAGACAAGAGTCATGAACTATTTAAAAAGTTCAACATATGAAAGGCCAGGTCCCACACAGCTTCCTTCTAGGTTATATCTTAAGCACAATTAAGCACAATGTCAGCCCACGGAATTCACACAGGCCCCTGCAGGACGTTGCCTAAGAACAGACAAGATTTTGGTTTCAAAATACTGTTACCTGGATTCTACATTTTAGAAACTGGAACCTTCAAAATACAAAATACCAGAGTTTCCTGATACAATAACACGCAACAAAGATTAAACCAATTAGATTAAACCAGAGGCTAAATTCAGAGCTGAAGCTTTGAATTCAATAGTGTGGAAACTTATTTAAGGGGTTTGGGTGGTGACATAGCAGCAGGCCATGAGGTGGTGCTGTCCTACCAGAATTCACTGCAGAGGCGCACTGCCTGCCTCCAAACGTCACCCGGCCAGTTTTCAGCTGATCTGTCTCTTGAGGGGATACATTTGGTTTAGGTTTCCCCAGCAAACGTGAAAGTTTCTCAAACAGGTCACGCAGATCAATTGCTGTCGTAATCTGAAACCCAAAAGAGCAAATAATATCTAAACTGCGGCGTGGGGGTGGCCCGGCGCTGGAAGCGGGTACGGGGAGGCGAGGAGAGGAGACAGCCAGCCTGGCTACCTCTAATCTCAGGAAAATTGTGACTGTTCAGTTCCTGCTTTACATCACCGTATATGTTACGGCAGCAGCAACGGGCAGGGAAACGTCTCAGTCGCATTTTATTAGTAGGAGCCTTGCATTCAGAGCAAACACAACCGAGAATAGGGGTGTTGTGTTAATGAAACGTGTGGTACGTGGGATAGGAACATTCGAAATTGAATTAAACTCCAGGAAAATTAAGACTGGGGCATTTTGCCTCTTCAAGGTAAAGACGGTACAAAATTTTAAATATTTTTTAAAACTAAACATGTAATATTATCAGCATTTTCCTTTTTTAAAATAACATTTTTTTTGGTAAGGCTGGAGTAAAATTTCAAGGAATCACTGCAAAAATGTGCATTAGCCATCGTGGGATATTGGAAGATAAATCCTGTTTGCAGAATACCATATTCAGCAGTCAGTGATCATTAACAAACAGATTAAGAAACCTCTAAACTGCAGTAAGAAGCAAAGCTGATTTCCTAGCACTTCATCTGGAGCAGAAAATGACTCCTTTTGCATAATATGAAACTGGCAAAGAATAGAAAGTAAAAAAGCACTGCTTTGTACAGTACAGAAAACAATAGTTTACTTTAAAGGAACTATTATAGGGTTCTAATTCCTGCTTTCCTTACCATATATTTATAAGCACTGCCTATGGTTCAAAAATTGACTCTCAACTGATTTTTGCTACTGTCATTCACATTTGACATAGCCTCTAAAGCACACTTTAGAGCTGTACTTGGTTATTTTGATAGTTTATTCACTGTTTATTATAACAAAGTGGAAGATTTGGTAGTAAATAACTCACTAGCAGCCTAAAAGCCTCACATTTCATCTTACCATTCTTTCCTCAAAAACAATCCAGAGTTGGTGCAAGATTTGGCAAGTGCATGATGAAAAGATTGTTTTAGGAATTTTGTGACACAACTGCAAAACATTTTTCATTCAAGATTCTTCTGAGTAAAGTGAAATGACCCGAGAGTGTGCAAGCTCCAGTTCCCCACTGACCACAATGAAGACAAAGTACCCAGTACCACCACTGAATGAAGGTTTTACTGGGGTGTTATTTGGAGGTGGGGTTGCTGTACCGTTTAAAAATGTTTATGGTACTTACAGCAAACTCCAACTGTACAGAAAAATTATTTTGAAGCCATTTTTTTTTTAAGACTGAAATTATCCTAAAGTAAAATCCATTAAAACTTAAAACCATCTAAAAAAATCCAGGTGTTATAAACACAGGGGGAAAATAAACCCTTTAGTTTATAAGATGATTACTTACAAACACTAAATTTCACTTCTTAACCAAAAAACTGCAATACATGTAGAAGTCAAAGAGGTCTCTCTGAATTTTGTCACAGTTTTCTTAGGTCTTGTAGGAACACACTGATTTGATACCTGCATGTACAGAAGCACACCTAAATATTCTGAAAATGGTCTGTGGAACGTAAGGTGACCTCCAGAAAAAATTAACAGTAGGCTTTCTACAATGTAACATCATGCTAAATGTTTTTACTAATTTAGTCGTTTATCCTCTGTGGCAACAAATATTTTCAATAAAAAAAAAAAAAAAAGCCAACATCTGATTTTAATAAAACTTTCTCCTTCCCTTTTTCTTGTTTATGGTCCGACTCTAATCATAACTTTCTTTAACATTTATATTTTTACACAATCATCCAAAACCTCATTGACTAAAATGTAAACCCCACAACAATTGTGGGAAATGTTTTGGTTGAGAGATAAAAGTAAATTGGTCAAAATACATATTTGCAATAATTGGCTGTTACCATCGCTGTTCAAAACACTCCATTTACAACCTTTCAGTAACTGCACTCAACTCTGCCTGCGACTTTCTGCAAGAGGTATTTTTCTTGTCCCTTGTTCTCACAGTCTGAACTCATTTAGCGCTATGTTTTCTTGACTCCGAGATGTTTTATGACAAAAAGAGATTTCAAGTCTCATTCAACAGATACACAGCAGTAAAAGGTTACACTGGTGACCATCATTATGAAATTCAGAATCCAAACTTTTACAGAGAGTTTCATGTGCATGTGCTACACTGCAGCTGCTCCAGCAGAAGCCATCCCAGGGCACCAGAGCAGTTAAGCCTGCAGCATCAGCTGTGCCGGCGTGCTCGCTCCTGAAGCCACAGCCAGACCGAAGCCTCTCTTGCACACACCGTAGTCCCACGATCCTCTGCCAGGCCCTTTTCAGTCGGAGTTCTACATTTTTGGTGTATTTATACTAATACACCTATATCCTGATGCAGCACATCAGTATGAACTGACACAACACTTACTCTGTTCCTAAATCCTACCCCTCTGTCAAACACGATACAGGAGGACAAGCACCATTCTGTTTCAGTGTCCAAGTATTTCACTGGATTTTCATTATTGCTACAATAGTGTTCTTGGTGCAAAAATCCTTCCACTAATTTTCAACACCTTCATTCATTATGCAGACGAAACACTACTTTAGTGCTTGCTTTAGTTTTATGCCAAGTAAGCTTCTCCCCCATTAAAAAAACTGGACCAAGAAAACATCCAGTCGGAAGTGAGAAATTGATTCCTTAATGATTCCTTCTCTAATGTAATGAAAATGTATATATCAGGTACAATCTAGTGCACTGATTTATACATAAATCTATATACTGGAAAGAAGCCAATTCTGTAGACATGAAGAGTTTCATTCGTGTGCTTTACAGTATTGGCAGAAAAATTAAGACAAACGGTCTGTTTTTTTCCCCCCTCCTCATGTAACAGGAAACCCCAAGACCTGGATCATCAGCCCTAAATCTCAGGAACTCACTGGGCCCTGGTCACTGTAAGTCCTTATGTGGCTGATGTGGAGCGGCGCACTGATGGGGCTATTTGCATCTTTCGTACATCTAGATGAAGTTCCTCAGTCAGGCACACAGCTCTCCTCCCTGCTGCCCCACTTCAAATGGGCTGCTTGGCTGCATTTCCTGACAGGCTACTGTTCCTCCACTACTGCACCTAGGAAGTAGAACCAAACACAAAAAATCCCTTCTCCACCCTGGGGGAAATAACTCTTCTCCACTACTCCTTGTAACAGCAAAGATTTTGGCTACACTGAAGTGAGGAAAACAACAGTAGCAAAAAAAGCAAAAACCAAAAAGGATAATCCTTTTGCTAAACTCTTGGACCAGACAAAGATCCTAACAGACTCATTATAAATCCATCTGTTAATACTATCCCATTCCCTCCACCCTGCCCCTTTCTAAGAAATAGAAGTGTCTTATAAAACCATAATTAAGGCAAACCATGACAGGTTCCCAACTCCACAGCAAGGGCTAGCATTTTTTCAGAGCACAAGCTGGCCTAAAACCACCACTGACAACAGAGGCACCTTTCTGTGTCCCAACTCTAGAATCTTCTGACATGACCAAAGTCCAGCCACAATGTCTGAGAAAAAAACCCTTCCTTTAAAGTACTTCACTCTTCCACATTTCTATTAAATTAACTACCAAATGACCATGAGCTTCACAAGATAACTTATAATATGGCATGAAAAGTGTCTCTGGACCCCTGCATTTGTTCACTACAAAATGCTACTTATATTGATTTTGATCTACTGAGGTGTATTTGCCAACTCGTTTGGCCTATGAAAAATATGGTCCCCCCAACCATGGGGGAGAATAATTTCTACTTGAAAATATTCCAGTAGATAGTCATGTAGAAATTTCTGCCGAGAAAGTGCTTGCAGGATTTGGGAGCAGGAAGATGTAGCCGTAATTAAAAGTGAAATTGATGCTGTATTTTCACATCTGAGTAATGCTGACAATTCAAAAGCATATTTTTGATGACTGAAAGCAGAAATTCCCAACACAAATGTAAGCTGTGAAGTAAAGGCACTTTTCCTTTCTCACTTTTTCTCAGCCATGAATCTGTAAGATTTTTTAAATGTCCATTTCCTGTAATTTTGGTCATTTTAGAGTATAATTATTTTTACATTTTTATGATGCCTTTGGGGTATCATTACAAATATTTTTTTAAGCATTTAAACTTAGAAAAATAAAATTAAGTAATAGCTTCTCTTAAGGACTGTCAGCCCTGTTCTGAATAAACAATCCCTTTTTTATATCCGCTGTAACCGTAGAAATTAATCTTGAATTTAAACAAAAAAAAAAAAGTAAAATATAATTTATTTCATGAAAATCAGAACACTGCTATTGCAAATGAAAGTTGGGTTTTTGGTTTTTTAATTCAACAGCTTTGTATGCAGTCGTAAGAGTTTACTTGATGGGCTGCTTCTTACTACTTAATCATACTCACTTAACCAATATGAACTCACATTTCTGAGTATTTTAATTTTACTCAAGATAGATGTCAGTCAGTAAGAAGAAAGTTAGGCTTTTCAGATTAGAGAAGCTGAAGTTAAACCTAAGAAATATTTCTAACGATAAGAGCAACCATGAGAAACTGCTATGACACTGTGAGGTGAACAAGAACAGCACAAAAATTTGTATGAGTTTTTCATATAACAAGTTTGGGAATAGCAGAGAAGGAAAAAAGCACAAACTGGGAAACCTTCTTATATGTCAGCACAGCTGAAAAAAAAAAAAAATGACACAATGTTCAGTAAAAAATAAAGTGTTCCCTACAGACTAAGAGTATTTACAAGGCTGCATGAACATTCCAGCACGCAGACCCTCAAACCCGATGATACTGCCTAGAGAACTTCAAGGTTAAAGTAATTCAATATTTACAGTTTAGCTAAGTAAGAGCTAAAAGAGCATCAGCATATGCTGCACTTTCCAAAAGGAAGGAAAAGAACCTTAGGTTCGCATGAGGAAACACTGACATGCTTCACAATATAACATCAAAACAAGTAACCATAGCCTAAAACCTAGGAAATTTTTCACATCACAATAGATTGAAAGAGTTTCCTGTGGGAACAGCTGTAACAGCCACATAAATTTAACAGAAGTTGTGAAAAATATATAAGTATATAGTAGAAGGAATCTTTATCAAAAGAAATACAACCTAACAGCTCATTTCTCCAATTCCCATCTGTATTATGATGAACTATTATGTGGCACTTCTGGCCATTACATTACCTGTACGTAAAGCCTCCTTCGAAGCCTCCCTCAATCATATCAATAGGAAATTATCAGACCATATCAGGGAAGGGAAAAAATAAAATCAGTCTTATTTACAACTAGAAAGCTAAACTCTGAACTCTAAACTCTAAATCAAATTATTCTATCTAATGTACAATGACAGATATGTAACTGAAGAAGAGAAAAAGAGTATTAAGCTGCTTCAAAAGCCAGAAGTTTCTAAAGACAGTAACTGCTTATAAGCCACAGTAAGAACTCTTGAAGACCTCAGAAGATAAAAGCTTCTGGTTTCCTCCTCTTACCCCAGTCTATAAAGGAAAACAAGAGCCAAACAAGAGACTCTCCCAAACCCAAGGCTCACACTGATACAGGAAATCTTGGTGTGGAATGCAAAAGGGAAAGAAGAGACACAGTGAACTGAGCTTTGCAAGGCTGTACCAGACACCTGAAAATACAGCAGTCCATTCCTGGCTCCTAGCTAACTCACCTGTTCACTGTAACAGACTACCTCTCCCTGCAACATATTGGTTAATTCCAAAAGCATTTTGTCAATCTCTACAAAGCCTCAAATTCATAGGAACCCACGACTTAATGTAGTGGGAGGCTTTTTGATGGTATGCGCCCAGAGAAAAGAAAATACATGGTGTATAAATAGGGAGAGGATACAGAAACAAACCAAAAAGCCTAAGACAACACAGGAACAGGAAAGCAAAGGGTTGGCTGAAATAAAAGGGAACAGTATCTGCAGTGAGACCTACCACCACCATATTCTGCTACATGAAGTCTGAGGTTTCAGCCAGTATTCAACTCCGAAGGGCCTCCGAGAAGAAAGGGTACGTAAACTAAGGAGTTATTCTGATGGCTGCTCAGGAAAGCAACACACAGCGTGTGAAACACACTTATACATCTTGTATTTAATGACAGATTCATGTTCACAAGCACTTCGCAGTGACAGCACCCTTCAGTTATCCAGCACCTAAATACACTGAGATAAAAATCATTTTAACTACCAGTGGAGGAAAGAGATTGTACTTATTCTGTAGACACTGATGAATCAGAAGAGCTTCAGAAGACAAAAATATATTAAAAACACTAATTTGCAAAATTAATTTGAATTCTGATTTTACTTGAAACAATTGGCTAGAAAGAATAAAACAGGCATTGCTTCCCTCCCCATCCCATGATTTTCTTCAGATGTATTTTACAGGCAACATCACAGTTGTTAACTGCTTGTGGTACACGAACATTTCAATGATGTTTGAATGTTTCAAGGATGTTTGAAAGAAGACTTACTTTTCACCACTCCCTGCTAATCTACATATAGGCACTGCTGTAACGTGTAGGGTAAGAAGGAACCATCAAGCAATTACAACACCACCATGTCAACAAGCAAACACGGACAACTGTCTATGAGTTTAGAAATTAACCCAAAAAGAGTTGCTAAGAAGCTTTGTGTTAAGATTCAGTGTCCATTAAGGAGTTTCACTGTGTCTCACCAACCCGTATGCAGTAAGGAAATCAATGTTACCTCCCTGTCTTCTGCTGTAAGAACTAGATTGCTCAGGTTGGGCTGCAGTAGCTAAATGCTACTGCATTGCTGGGGGGAAATAACAAAACAAATGGATAGAAAATACTTATGCTTCAGCAGACATGCATATGTAGAAATAGGAATATCTCTTGTAATATGGATACTGGTTTGCATACGAATTTCACTCTGTGAACAGCCTGTTGTGTTATTTGGGTTACAAGCATCTGATTTATAGATATCATAGCTATCACACCACTGCTCCACAGTCCTGCCCTGCATTACTGCAGAAGAGTCAGTATTACTGAAACATATTTCATCAGTATTCTGCCCATGCACTGGCATGATGTTCTTAGGAAGACAGAAAGGTAAACATGAAGTGCTTCCCCAAAGGGGAGCTATCTCACTAGCAACTTTAGGACGAACATTTTAAGGCTATGAAATTAGAATGAAAATGTGAAAGCTTAATACTGGGAAGAGAATTTACCATAAAGAGACTGGTCAAGATTACGTGGCAGATGTCAAGCAGGTATCTGACTGCATGAATAGATGGAACAGGAGCTGGTAAAGCTTGCTGTGACACAGAGGTAGAAAAATATGTGCAACACTGAAAAGTGAAGGAAAGGGAGAACTGAAGATGGAAGAGAGCTTAAGAACAGCAGCATAAGGGTATGGTCTGAGGTTGAGAACAAACAAATGCAGAACATTGTAAAATATATCCTGGCTAAAGCAATAATGATGTTTGCAGTGCAAAAATGAGACAGAGACACAAAAGCTAGTGTGCATTTGGAAGAATGGGACCCTTATTCAGGGTAATCAAACAGATAAAAATTAATAGAGGGAAGAAACACCACCCCCCCCCCAAACCCTTAATTAAAAATTTTTG
>NW_009924445.1:11508-16816 GCF_000696875.1 Nestor notabilis | reverse complement strand
ACCCCCGAACACCCTGCCCTCATGGAGATGCCCGGCCCCACCGCCCTGAAGATGGAAGCAAATGTCCTTGTCATGGGAGCAGATAACGTGGGGAAATCAGGTAAGAAGTGTCCGTGAGCTGGGAGCAGGGGGTCCAGGCAGGGAGAACCCCAAAAGAGGCTGAAAACTGCAGCAGCGTTTGGAGAACAAACTTGCAGAGAGAAGCCCCGTGGAGCAAGTTGGGGAGATGGGGCTGAGCTTTCAGGTGCAGCAGTGATTCGAGGGGGGAAGCTGAGCACAACCTTGTCGGGTGAGCGATGGGGAAGGTGTTTTCCACTGAGCTGCAGTTTGCTGATGCTCTGGTTTGTGCTGTGCCTCTGCTCACAGACCTGCTGGTGGCTGGGGCAAAACCAGGGGTCGTTCCTGCTAGTGGGAGTTTGCAGGGGGTGGTGCGTGACTCTGCTTTTAAGAAGGACAATCCTTCACGTTTAGGGTCATCCTGACGGTGGTTGTCCTTCTCTCTGCAGCTCTCACTGTGCGTTTCTTGACCCGGCGCTTTATCGGGGAATACGGAGACATGGGTGAGTGGCAGGGCAGGGCCAGGCTGGTTACTGTTGTGGATTGGGATCAGGAGGTAAGCCTGCTGCTGTCCGCAGGATTTCATTGCTTCCCATCCTCTCCAGAGCATTTGCCTGCTCCCCGGGAGGGCTCAGTGGTTGTCTTTGTTCAATGACCCATCTCTTTCCTCCACAACTGCTTCTCTGGGGTGCAGAAGGTCCTGGCTGGCAGCTGGTGGCACCACTGTGCCTGGGCTGAGTGCTGGAGGCAGGCTGATGTGAAGGCCACCGTGCTTCCTGGGGTTGTTGCTGGGATGTGTCCTTGTGGAGCACAGTCTCCCAGGGTGGACGTGACAGGCTTGTCCCCAGGAGCAGACCTGGGTTGAGGGAGCATCTCTTAGGTCCATGAAGATGACTATGTTTTTCTTTGGCAGAATTCATCTACAGCCACAACCTGACCATGGATGGCCGAGAGATTCTCTTCCACATCTGGGATGTCCCCAATTCCCAGGTGAGAGCGCTCTGCTCCTGCTACCAGTTATCATCCTGGGGCAAAAAAACCTCCACTGGAAGTTACCTATGAGGAACTATAGGCTGGGAGCTACAGCTGAGCAAAACTCCCGTGTTAGGTGGTTTGTAGGCGACTGAATCCTTCTGGCCTACAGAGCACAGGCCTGCAGTGCTGCTGGCAGGGCAGCAATCATCACCATATCCTTGGTCCTCTGGCTGAGGGCTATAGCGTTGAAGCACTAATGTGACCAGCCCGGACTGAGGACAGGACTCTGCTAACAAAGTGGAAGTGCCACTCTGAGATCCCCATGTTGTCACCTACAGCCTGCAGTGCTTGGCAGCTGGATAAACCCCCCTTCCTTTTCTCTTTCCCCAGGAGCAGGCAGAGGAGGGCTCCTCAGAGGAGAAGCGAATCCAGTGGGCAGATAGCTTTCTCCTGGTCTACAGCATCTGCGACCGTGCCAGCTTCAACATCCTGCCCCTCAAAATCCAGTTCATCAAAGCGGCCAAGGAGGGGCAGAGCCAGGAGAAGGTGCCCATCGTCATTGTGGGCAACAAGCGGGACCTGCACCACCAGCGGGTGGTGTCCAGCGAGGAGGGCCGGCTCCTGGCCCTCTCTTTAGACTGTGGTTTCTATGAGGTCTCTGCAGCTGAGGCTTATCACGGGGCACTCATGGTCTTCCATGGACTGGCGGAGCGCATCCCTGACACCAGACTGGCACTGAAGAAGGGTACGGGGATCCGTGGCATCGTCAAGACCATGTCGGCTGTGTTTGCCCGTAGGCGAACAGACTCCCTCTGAGCTACGGCGTGGATGTTGCTTCTCTCTGTGCTGGACCAAGCCTCCTCCCTGCGTGCCTGTGGAGCTGGTCTGTGTGTTTGCCTAAGTGTGATGGGTTCTTTGCTGTCCTTCTAATGTTGGGGTCTGGATGACCTGCCATACACAGCAGCACAGCTGAGAACTGTAGTGCCTTAGTCTTGGCTCTGTGATGGGGCATCTCTACCCTTTGCTATACCAGCTTTTTAGGCACCTCCTGCTTTCTCCTTCCGTCCTCCAACACTGGAAAACACCAGGTGATTTTGCCACAGCCCCAGGCAGCATCATCCCCAGCTCCTCCAGCAGGAGGTGTTGGTCTGCAGGGAGCTCATGCTCCTTCTGCCCGGCTGCCTGGCTCCCTGTCCCCCCACTCCTACCCCGGGATCCTTATTCCTGTTTAACGCTCATCAGGGTCCTCTCTGGTACCCCTGGAGCACCCATGAGCTGGCAAGGTCGGGGTTTCTCTATCAGGGAGCCACTGGCAGTTCCTGTGCATGCATCACCATGTTGGAATGTCCCAGAGCCCACAGCACCGTCTGACCCAGAGAACCTCAGTGGGACCCCATCCCACCCGCTTTGTTTTAGAACTGTCCTACTCATGGTCCTCTCTCCCACAGCCTTTCAGTGATTGCAGCCATTTCCCCTGTGCAAGCACCATACGGGCTGTGCCTGGGAAAGCCCAGGAGCGTGGCTTGTTCCCAGCACTGGGATCGCACCGTGCGCCTTCCCAAGCTGCTCCGTCTGCAAGTCTGCCTGTCCCTGGGGAGCACAGGAGGTGTGGAAAGGGGTCGCTGGGCTCGTCACTGAACCCTTCTGCTGCTGGGAGGCTTTTCCCTGCCTCTCCCCAAACCCCTTTCCCTGGGAAAGCAGCGTGTCAGAACAGGGTCTGTGTGTGCAGTACGGACACTGGTGTCTCTGCTGTGAAATGCAATATATTGTCTTTGGCAGGAAGCCCCTGGTTCCTCAGAGCTGTGAATTTGTACTTGGAGCATGGGAAGAGACACGTACTGTGCCGGGCATGAGCACCCACCATCGCTGTGGCTGTGACGTGAGGATGAGTGTCCCTTGGCTCTGGGTTGGGTGTCTCGCCCACTCTGCTCCCTCATTTTGGTGGCTTGCTCTCATGAAGCAGCCGAGCATTCGGGGCGAGCGGCAGGTCGGGAAGGTTTATTATTGCAGTGGATACAACAACATGTTGTGGGAAGCCAGGCGGTCCTGTGGGAGAGAGGGGCTCCAGGAGCTCCATCTGTTCTCACTGGTCTTCTTTCTGACCCCACCATCAGCTGGGGGTGTGTGTCCAGGGCTTTCTGACTCATGAGTCTTGCTGGTTAGTGGGACCTGCAGCTCCTCCATGGAGGAACAATCTGTGGCCAAAGGATGAGTCCTGGAAAGGGGGATGGAGGGAGGAAGGATGGGACCAGGCTTGTATGGTGATGTTTGTTGGCTTTGCTGCTCTTGCTCTGTTTCAGTGCTGTTTTCAACATGTAGACCATCTAAGTCCACGCTATCTGCTTAACAGGGACGAGGGTAGCCCAGTGCCAGACCTGACTGGTCCCTGTTTTCTGGTCTCACCACTCTTTCTGCATCTCCTTCACCTTTCTGATCCCCTCTGTTCCCACCTCCCTCTTCCTTCTCTTTCCACCAACAGGGCTTTTGGCTGCCTTTATTCCCCCACCCTGGCCCCAATACACTCCATGGCACATCTACCACTTTGAGCTCCTATCCCAATACAGGGGTGCGTGCAGGCGGCTGACAGGGGCCTGGCAAAGCGTGCTGGGGAGGGGTGGGATCAGAGCGGGGCTGGAATGCGCTCATCCTCCCCACCGGCTCAGTCCTTCTTGAAGACAGGACTGTAGAGGCTGGTGTAGTAGGGCCGGCTGTACATGGGCTCGGGGCTGAAGCGGTAGGAGCCCTCGCTCACACGCCTGTTGTAGGGCGAGAAGGCAGATTTCCGCGGGAGGGGATACTCGGGCTCGAAGGCAGGGCTGCGGTAGAAGTTGTGCCGCAGGAACAGGGGGTCCTCCAGCCCCAGGAAGGAGAGGGGGTGATGGCCGCGGTACAGCCGCCAGTCGCCCCTCAGCTGGGCTTTCTCCTCAGGCGGGGGGGTGGCAGGCTTGGCCTCCTCCTCCTCCTCCTCCTGCTCCTTCTGCTCCTTCTCCGCGCTGGGTTTGCTGCTCCTGGTTGCCTCCTCTTCCTTTGCTGACTGCCTGCGGAGCTGAGAGATGGGGTGAGCACACAGCCAGGCTGTATGCGCCTGCCAGCCCAGCTCTGACTGTGCTACACAGCCCCTCGGAACTGGGAACATCAGGACAAGCCAGTTTGCCCCCAGAGAGGTCTGCAAGTGGAGGGGGGCAGGCAGCTGGAGAGATGGTCCCGGGGGAGCAGCGGGATGGAGGAATCATAGAACGGTTTGGGTTGGAAAGGACCTTGAGGTCATCCAGTTCCAGCCCTCTGCCATGGGCAGGGACACCTCACTTTAGACCATGTCACCCAAGGCTCTGTCCAACCTGGCCTTGAACACTGCTAGGGATGGGGCAGGAAAGGAAAGGGGGGACAGTCTCAGCCTGAACTTCCCTGTGGTTGCACCCTCGCCTGGGCATGAACTGTGTGAAGGTGCCACCCTTGGCCAACCTGCTGGTTCTATGGGAGACTCACTGTCACGGCTTGGGGGATGCTCAGGAGGAGGGTGGGACTGAGGTGTCCTGACATCTCCCTGCTCTGGTACCTCCTGGAGCTATGGGGTGCTCATGGGAGGAGGTTGGACAAAATGGGGTTTGCTGGAGATGGATGGGACAAACTCACCGGCACGTAGCTGTACAGGGTGCCCAGCAGATGCTTTGGGGCGCTGATGAGGGTCCCCCCAAGAGCATCCACCGTCTCCATGGCCTTGGACAGCCTGCGGGGGGTGAAGAGGATCAACCCCTCTGCTGCATCCCAGGCCACCGCCGGGACCTTCTTCACGCTGGAGATGCCGGAGGCGCAGGCGGTTTGCAGGTTGTCCCGGGCTCACCCCCTGCCTGCGGGAGGAACCAGCTCAGACTCCGGCCCCGGCTCCACCAGCCCCTCCAGGCAGGGCAGGGGTGTCCCTGCGCTCCCATCCCCGCTGCAGCCCTTTGCAGCAGGGTCACTCCGTGTCTCCCCCATTCCCAGGCCCCCGGGGACGCTCTGCCCTGGGCTGTGCTTCCGCTGCAGGCAGAGGCGAAGGGCAGTGACCCCAGCCTGCTGCTTCCCGTCCCCATGTCCCAGCGGAGCCGCTGCTGGGGACCGTTCCCAGCCCGCTGGCTCACACCATCCCTCGCTGTAGGGATAATGGAAGGGGAATCGCAGGGGCTCAGGAGGGAACTCGGTGCTGACACCCTACAGCAGCAAAGGAGTCTTGAATAGACAAGCCAGGATGCCCTTAGCCTTGGGGATTTGGGGAAGGGGAGCTGCTGGGGCGGGCCCA
>NW_009924445.1:0-11485 GCF_000696875.1 Nestor notabilis | reverse complement strand
AGCAGGGATGGGGGTCTGGTCCCAAAGGCATGATGGGAACATCCCCCTTGCTGGCATGGTCCATGGGCAGGAGGATGCTTTGGGGCACCTCGACCTCACTGCTCCCCCTTTCTCCATACCTCCTTGGTGTGGTGGTTGTCTTTCTTCCCCGCCTTCTCCTGCTTCTGCTCTGGCACCTTGCTTTGCCGCCGGCTCAGCCAGCCAGTTGTGGTGCTCTGCCCATCACTATGGACCTGTGGTGCCTCGGGTACACTTGGTTTGGCCAGGTTGCCCTGGAACAGGAGCAAAACTCCACCACTCAGAGGGAGCTGGTAGGTCCCATCCTGCTTATCCTGAGGGTTTCAGGAGGGTCTTGAGGTGCACGGGGAGCAGGGGGATCACTGTTGCACATGAGAAGAAATCCTGAGGGCAACTGGGGGTGCTGGGATATCGGCACAGGCCACGGAAGGGGATCCCATGGCAGCGCTGGGTGTGAGAGGAGAGGCATCTCCTTCTCCCCATCTCTCTGGGTCCCTGCAGGGGCTTTCTGCTTTAGGAAGGATGTTATGGCAAGGCCATAAATCAACAGTGTACATTGGGAGCTGGCTAAAAATAACTTGTCCCACTAACACAGCGCAAGGTTGTGTGTGAATGTACCGCGGGAACTGCGGGCACTGGCTCACACTGCTGAACAGCAGCCCTCCAGCACTCCCCACCCTGCTCTAGGATGTGCTCCAAGGAGCCTGAAATGTCCCATCTGAAAGCAGAATCAGCCCAAAAGAGGGTACAGGGGAGCAGGAACCCATCACTCACCACAACGGGGATCCATGTGGCCAGCTCCTGCCCTTTGGCTTTGGCACGCTGGAGGCCATGGGTGGTTTGCTGGTAAGCACGGTGGGAAGCAGTGCTAACCAAGGCACCGATCCGGCCCAGGGTGCTGGGAGCACTGGGAGCACTGGGAGCACTGGGAGCACTGGGCTGCTGCTGGGAAACCTTTGCTGCTGACCCACGTGTATCTTTGGGCTTCTGATCTAAAGGCAGAAGAGTAGTGCGGGGTTTACATCCCGGTGGAACAACGCTCCTAAGCAGCCCTGTGACAAAGCCCAGGGACTTCCTCCTGCCTCAGGGGGTATTTGGGCATCAGGACTACCTGCTTCTTCATCCTCCTCCGGCAGCAGGTACTCCATCAGCTTCTCCAGCCCTCCCAGGGCTGTGTCGACCCCAGCGGCTGCCATCTGGCTCACCGAGTTCCTCCTTGTGTACTTGGCTGTTGTCTCCACCGTGCTCTTGGTGGCCTCGTAGCCCTCTGCTGCCAGCTCCATGATCTTATCCACGGAGCTGCCAATGGTGCTTTTGGCACTTTGGAGCGGGGTGGAGATGGTGCCCTTCAGTTCAGATGCAAGCTGCGGGTGGAGAGATGGAGAACAGCCCTGCTGGGGTGCTTGGGGTGGCATGGGACAGCTGGAGGGACCACAGGGACCTCAGCCACGGCCATGCCAGTAGATAGCCCTGAGAGGGGCAGAACAGCTCTCTCCAGTCAGGGAGAGACATAAGATGCTGTTGACCTGTATTTGGGAGCACCCCAACCCTCCCTTGTGCTGCAGGAGCCCTTGCTTGGAGGTGCTGCCTCCAGCAGCCCATCGCCATCCAGAAACAAGCCTAGAGGAGACATGCTGTGGGCTTTGTAGAGAGGCTGGTGGGTCCCAGGCTGTCCTGCCTGTGCCTTACCTTGTCAACCGGGTACTGGAGGGCAGGGATCTTCTCCTCCAGGTGGTCCAAGCCCCGGCAAGCCAGGCTGTTAGCGACAGCGACTGCCTTGGGCAAAGCATGGGGTGTGTTGGTGAGGAAAGCACCGGGGCTGTGCCAGGCACATGCTAGTGCCAGCGCAGTCCCACCACGGGAGGCTCTGTGGGCTCATCCCTGCTGTGTCCCCCCTGCACTCACACTGGGGCTCCAGCCTGCGCACCACCGGCTCCACGCTCCACATGGCCAAGGCGCTGGCGCCCTGCACGCCCCGCTCGTAGACCTCGCACACAGAGGCCATGAGTGGATGGGCCTCCTTGGTGGTGGTGTAGGTCCGCTGGAGGCTTTGGCAGGTTGAGCTCACCACGGGCAGCTGCAGCACCCTCTGCAGCACGTTCTCCTGTGTGTGGCAGATGGGCACTGGTTACCAACAGCCCTTGTTCCCTGAGGAACACCCCATCATCCGCACACCGGCGGCATTCGGTGTGGTACAGTGACCACAGAGGATGCTGGAGGAGGAGGGCACTTCTTGAACCACATTGAGGGTCTCAGCACAGCCATGGACAAGCAGGCTGGCTGCTGCTGCTGAAGGAGCAGGGATGCCACAGGTAGTGTCCCCCCATCTCATGCTCCCTCTGGCTTTCTGCTGCTTCTTCCATCTGACCCACCTCTTGCTCCTGTTCTTGGACCAGCAAAGACCAGTGCCTACGTGGCACCTCTGTCCCATCTGTGTCATCACCACTGTGACAAGTAAGAGGACCTCAAAAAAGGAGAAGGGGAGAGGAATGGGTCTGTCCCTGAGGGCACACAGGGCTTTGGTAGGAGCCATTGCTGTGAGAAGAGGGCACCAGAGCTCTGCGAGGGAGCAAGGCACCACGTCCTGCTGGCACGGGTGATGGGGGATGCCACGTGCACTGCCAGTGCCAGAGCATGGCTGGAGGTAGGTCCCTCGAAGCTGGGTGAGCAGGATAAACCTGTGGTTCCAACCCTCTGCTCCTGCTGTCACCGAGTTCCCACTTGGTGAGATGAGACCGCAGAGAGAGATGCTGCAGCCCCAAGGGAGGACCGAGGTGAGCACTGGCTCACACAGCGACCTGGAGGCCAGAAACAGAGCAGAAAGCTCAGCCAGCTCTGCTGGAGGTTTGGGGTCCACACTGGGGACACAGATGAGGGACAGGCACTGCTGTCAGGCATCACCAAGTGTTAACTCCCTTGATTCTGAATGATTTCATTTCAAGCGAGTGAAAGGTTCTGTCCTTTCCCTTTGATGATGCTCTATATTACTGCAGGTAAAGGTCTATATAAAGGGGATGAACACACGGGACAGCGTGAGATGTGACTTGTACTCATCTGGCCAAGTCGGTACGTGCTACCCAGCACCTCTGCCCTCCCCTCTCTTCCGGCACCCACCTTGGCACTTCCATTCTGCAGACTCTGATTCTTCTTGGCTGTCATCGTGAGTCACCCACCTGCAAAGCAAAGCTGGGAGCCTCAGACCCTGCTGTGAGGGCAGGGCTGGGCTTGGGCTTCCCCCACTCACTCCTGCACCCTCTGAGCATGGCGGGGCTGGGAGCTGGGCTGAGACATCTCCCATGGGTGCAGTGGATGCAGTATTGCCTAATGCTTGACTTGTAAGTTACCAGTTCAGCTGCAAAACCAATGTCTCTACACAGCCCTCCCCTGCTCGTGTGTTTTAACACCCCAAAGATGCAAAGTATTAGTTGAGAGGCATCTAGTTTGGAGGAGTGACAGTACAAGGCACGATAAATGTCACTGCTGTAAAGCAAGCTTGGAGCAACCGGAATGCTAATAGATGTGCATGGAGGCTGGGAGATGCAGGCTGGGAAGGGGCAAGGCAGCAGGATGGGAGCAGAGAGAGGAGCTGCGGGTAGGGATGCGCTGAGCTGCCCAGCTGTGCTCAGCATCCCCCTCCTGCAGCTCTGCCACTCACAGTGCCAGTGCCCATCCCTGTGCATCCCAGCTCGATCCAGGGGGCAAAACCACCGCAAAACACCCGTCTCCACTGCTCCCAGTGGGGTGACAGCACAAAGCACAGCGCCAGCTCCCAGCCCCGGACTCCCTTTCCTTAGCAGCAGATGAAATTCAGGAGGTTTAGGGATAGCAGCTGATCCCTGCTCTCACCCCCCATCCCACTGAAGCTGTCCCCGGTGGGACACGCTACTCACCGAGGGGCAGAGCAGGAGCAGAGGGTGCTGTCTGCACCGTCCCTTCACCCGGGTCCTGTGAGAGCGATGCACCGTGCCCTGGCCACTACCACCACCAGGCCCCACCTCCCGGTTGCGTGGGGTTTGGGAGCTGGAGCGTTGTGGTGGAAAGTGGCCAAAGAACTCCATGAAACCACCGTAATTTGGAACAAATGACGGCAGAAAATCCCCTTGGTTGTCTTCCCTGCAAAGCTGGGGCCCAGCTGGGATGCACCAGCGTTTAATGCTGCTCCAACAAGAGAAGGTGAGAAGAAGCTGCCCTTGGACCTCCCCAACTCAAAGAAACAGGTCATGAGCAGCCAGGGAGAAGGCGAAGAGTCAGGCAGGGTTTCCACAGGGATTAAAACTTCCCTGTGTTTCCGCAGCCCCTGTTACGCCCCGTGGTGGACCAGGATCCTATCCTGTTGGGAAATGCAAGAACCAAGAACACAAGTTTCTCCCCAGGAGACTTTACTAAGCAGAAGGTGGACAGTGGGGACACATCCTGCATAAAACAATCTGGTTTGGGCAAGTCCAAGGAAGGGAATTCATGGAGGGTTTTGGTGAGGCTTTTAGATGAGGTCCAGGTCAGACACTACATTAGGAAAATTCCAGGCATTTGGAGTAGACAGAGATGGAGGAAAAGGTCAGGTTGGAAGTGGAGTCTGGAGGTCACCTCATTCAACTCCTGCTCGAAGCAAGAAGCTAGCTTCAAGCTAGACCAGGCTGCTCAAGGTCTTGTCCAGTCCTGAAAAGTCTCCAAGGATAAGATCCCCATCTCTCTGGGGCCCAGTTCCTGTGCTAACCATACTCACTGTAAACTGCTCTTCCTAATGTCCAGTGGAATTTCCTCTGCTGCTGTTGGTGCCTGCCATCTCTCACCATGGACAGGACATGGTTCCCCAAATGTGTGCTCACAAGTGCTTCAAAGAGAGGAACAACTGCTCCCCTTGACCCGCTGCAGTGCTCTCGCTGCTGCTGCTCCCCGCCAAGGGGATCAGTGCAGATAAGCCTCTGACACAAGGCTGCTCTGTGTCGTGGACCAGCCACCAAGAGGCAGGGAGGCCCCTGGCATGCTGCTCAGCATCGGGGGGGCCCAAGCAGCAGAGCTGACTCCTTGAGCACCCCCTGTGCAGGATGTGGAGGCTCCACGGCTGCCTGCTCCTGGCTGTGCTGCTTGTACATGAAGGTGGGACATTTCCCACCATGGGAGGAAAATACCCCCTTTCCTCCCAAAGATCCTCAAGTTTGCTTCCAGCCCAGGGCTCTGCAAAGCTGGGCACAGAGGTGAGTGAATGTCCTGGGCTGTCTCCAGCTCAGCAGTCGCTGCTCTCCAGACAGCAGGACAAAGGGCAGCAAACGTTTGCTCTCTTGGCACTGAGACTTTTTCCATCCCTGCTGGCCTTGCTCACAGTGCAGGGGGCATGCCAGCCTTCCCTCTGCCTTGGCTGGAGTCGGGATCAACACACAACACAGCCTTTGCCCTACTAACGCCTTCGCTCATCCCTGCCCCTTCCTCCAGGGCGAAGGCTGTGCCAGCCCTGGCTTCGCAGTGCAAAGGTACCACCACCTCCACCTCCCTCTTGTGTTTCTGCAGGCAATAGTGAGAGTTTCCAAAGCAGTTTTACACCCTGGGCTCTGCAGTCTGCTCCATACCCATTTATATATTGTGGCCAGACCCCCTAAGACCTGCAAGGTATCTTTACACTTGGGTCTGGAGAGGTAACTGATTCATTTCCATGCCCTATGGCAGGATTGGCACCCCCTAAACCACTGCTGGCAGCTGTCTGTCCCGTTTCTTTTTAAGGACTGCCTTCCAGGGCAATGCATTTAGTCTTCTATTGTACTTGCAGTTCAAAAAGAAGTGTGACTTAATTCTCCCTTGCTGCAACACAGATGTATTACCCCCTGGATGGATTTAAGGACCAATTTATTGCATTCCTCTTGACAACCTTTTACACACTTGAAGTCTTCTCACACCCTTCCCCAGTCACCTTTCCTCTACAGAACCAGTTCATTTGGTCCCTCCCTGGAGAAGTTGGTTTTCAGACCTTTGATCATTCTTGCCACTCATCTGGGAATCCCAAATGGCTCACTCGTGTCTTGAAATACCACACCAAGCATGGTATTAACATTAGGCTTTGTCTGTAAGTAGATTACTTTGCACGTCTCACAAAGGCCACTCTCCTGTCAACTGCTTCCACTACACAATGTGTAAGAGATCAGTAATTCAGAAGGAAACACTTGCTAAGACACTGCTGAATGCCATGCTTTGTGCATTGTTCAGGAACTGACATTTTGGAGCTTTCAGTTGGCTCTAGCTCTCTCACTGCTGGTACTCAAGGGCAGCTGATGGCACTTTGTTTCAGGGCAGTTCATATATGCAGTTTTACCTGGTACTCATGTAGTCACTGCTTCATGTTTCTGCAACTGAAATGGGGACTGTAAATCAGTCTGAAGAATCTGCCTGTCACCTTGCTATGGCAAAAAGAAAGCTCTATAACCCAGGTGAAACTATAGGCAGTATCATCCCCCATAAAAAACAGGGATGAGAGGGAGGATTCCTCTTTCCATCGCTTTACACCACCTTCTAAGTTACACACACAGACACAGTGTCAGGCTCATGTCAGTTTATTGCTTGTGTTCAAACAGCTGTCCTTATTCCAACTGCTGTATTAGATACAAAAAAAGGCACTAAAAGGATTTTCTCCACATGATTGTGATTCTATGGCTTCAGTCACATTATGTTAAGGTACATCAAATCGCTACCCTCCAGCTAGGGAGCAGAAGGCAACTATTAGTGCTTAACATCCAGTAAAGAGAGTTACTCCTGCATGTTCCAACCCACATCATGAAGAATGGGACAGGTAAGGCTGAGAGAGGCTGAAAATTCCCTGCCCCATCTCCCACACGACATCTGTACTTGCAAGTGCAAGCCAGCCCCTACAGGAGAAACATCAAAGCCTGGCTCAGGGCTTCACACAGTGTTTGCCTGGCACAAGGGAGAAAACACCCTTCTCCCTCCACAGGGCACAGGGAGGTGCAGCTGGCTTGGGGCCACAGCACTGCTCAATATCAATTTCCCTTTACCTACAGGTAAGTACAAGAGAAAAAGGAGAAATGAGTTCACAAAGCAGTGACAGAAGTCGTTTGTATCTGAGAGCTCCCTGAGAGCAATTCAAAATGCGTTATTTTTTTGCAAGAAGATGAAATTCTGTAGATGAAAGGTGGCCAAACCTCTGCTACCGGAACATCAAGACTCCTTTTCCTTCCTCACAGGGGTTGCTACTCACTGGGGATAAGGATCAAATCTGACCAAGGGAGGGATGGGCTCCGCATTGCCAGGAGCTGAAAGGCAAATGGAGTAAAGAAACAAAAAATATTCCACTGTTATAAAGGAGAGGAAGCCCTTGAAGACAACATATCCCCCATAACGCTCCACTACAGTCTGGACTGCCAGCACACTCTACTTTTAAGGGTATTCATTTCCATATAAAAAAGAAGAGCTGCTGCTGGCCACATCTGGTCTTCAGGCACATTTATCCTGCCCAGCAACCTCTGTTTTTCAAACACTTCACTGGCAGGATAACACTTCAGATTCAAACTGGAAGTAATTCAAGTCTGACCACAATGACTTAAGTGGGCTCTGCCCTACTGTGCTTACTCAATTCCAGAGTTTTTGCCTTTTAATAGAGGAGACCAGCACCTTTCAACTTCTGTTTTCAGACAGCATCAAAAACAATAAGAGAGTACCTTGGTCCAGGTTAGAGTAGCCTCTGTGCACATCTCCTGACACATTAAACAAGGAGTCCTTGTGCTAGAAAGTAGCAGAATGCGCAGACCTAACTCTGATGAAGAATAATGATCATTTTATCTCCTAGATAATGTGCAGATTTTCCTCAGATAGCATCAGAACTGGTATCTGCAAAGCCAGGAGCAACAAAGACTGCATGCCACATTGGACAGCTGGACACAGCATTTCTCTTTTCACCCAGATGACACTGCCAGGCAATCATTCCCAATGAGGGAAGTAATGGATAATAATGCAGTTGCAGGGCAAACATAAGGCATTTTCAAATGGTAGAACCCATTCAACCAGCGAGACAACACACAAGAAACCTTGTGCTCATGAGAGAGGAGGGGAGGGAGGACCAGAGAGGAAAACCTAAGCCATGAATGCCCAAATCCAGTAACAAGCTTCAACTCTCACAGGGGATTCTGATATTATCAGGACTAACTCCACTCCCTTCCCTCTGGGAGCTTACACAACTAGAAACACTCCCTTGCAGTTTTCCTGACTCAACAAGCTCTAAGCCGGGCTTAAACCCAGAACTACACGTCCCAAAGCTCCTCATTATACTGGGATTTTTCACATTAAATTAAAACAACAAATCAAGCTCCTTATCACAATATGATTAATGGAAAATTGTTGCACTTGGAACTGCAGGGGTTTGGGAGTTAAGGTGCATGTGTAATAGGATAGCTAGTGCTTGTGAGTGGTTTCAGATTCACAGCTTTGGAAACCCCGTTCCCTACAAATCACAGCATCACCAGCACTCACTCAAGCTTCTCCCACGTGTCCTCCACCAGAACCTGCAGCCATAGGCTGCTGGAGCAGTCAGAGCTGGTGGCCAGTGGTCCCTGGCTCACATTACTGAAGGGAAAGAAGACAGTGCTGATTTCTTGGGACACAAGCTGGCACTCACTAGACTACAGATCCAGTGTCACCAGCGCATGTGACAGAGATCACACCACTCTTTAGTTACCATCACACTGCATTCAAACCACTGCCTACAGATAGCAGGATCCACCAGCCCAAACCTGTGAGAACACCTGTACTTGAGTTCAGGCCATTTTAACAACAGCTCCTAACTTGCCTGAGCCCACTGTAGGATATCTGGCTGTAGGAACCTTTGATCAGGGAATTCCAGCTTTCCAGTGTAAACACAATTAGTTATGAGTCATGTACCTATTGCAGTTGTCTAAGCAGCTATTTCTCAACCCTGTATTAAAATATAGGAACATCAATATTTCCTGATCTAGCAGCCATGTTCCAAGTCCTGTTTATGCCTTCTCCCATCTCCACTTACTCTATCAGGGAGTGTGTCATGGCACCAAACTCATCTGCAAAGATACAGGGAAGGATAAAGGGTAGAAATCACTTATTCAGAGAATAAAATTAATCTTGAGGTTACTGCGAGACACGTCCATTTTGGAAGTGCCATATGGAGGATAAAAACCTATCAGAGGACCAAAGGTGGTGGCTTGCTGCATACTATGCAGCTCCCTTTATGTCACTGTTTCAGCTTCAGATGTGGGCTTGCTAATGTGAGGATCCCCACCAGGGAGGAGATGACACCACAAAAACCAATCACTCCCGGGTTGGTCTTGTAGATCCCCAGCGTATCCAGAGGACCTGAGAGATCACAGAGATTCTTCACCAAGTCCAGCACCAAAGGAGGATGTTTCTTCAATATCTGAAACAGCAGGAGGAGAAAACCATGCACACCATCACTTTTCACACCATGAGGTTCCTGATTGTGTTTGTCCCAGAAGGAATTTTCCTTTATCTTTTCTTCCAGTATGGCTTGTTCCAGCCTCGAGGAGATCTCGTACCAGTCCCTGCCTAGATTCATCAAGAGTGAAATATAGTAGCACTTGGTAGCCCAATTCCTCCACTTGGGCTTATCAACATCAGGCTGGAGCCCGACACTGTTCAGCCACAGCACCGCATCACAGATGAAGTAGAGGGCACGGGTCAGGTTGGAGGCTGTAAGGCAGAAGCGAGGAACCACATCTGGCAGCTGTGTAGTTCTTCTGGCTGCTACCAACGCATGTACCATGTTGCCCAGCCTGAACACTGCAAGAAACCCCACAAAGGTTAGCATGGCATGGTCTTTACTGCAGACACAGCCCTGCACAGGACAACCTAGCATGTCACTGTCCATGTGTACTTTTAAATAACTTGGTGGCCTTTGGGCATTTGTATCCTTAAGCATTTTCTTCTCACAGCATGAAGAGCTACTATCAGCAAGAAAAGGGGTGTGCACATCTCAGTTCCGATCTGCACCAGCCCAGGCCCTACACACAAGTTCTGTAAACAGCCAGAACTTGCAGGCCTCTCCTACTGCTCTGTTCTCAGACCCTGGGTGCCCTCTGAACCAGTATCAACAAATAGGACACACACAGAGCCTCCAATTTCAGCTGTATGCTTCACTGGATCTCACCTAACTCTGTGGACAGGAGATGTTACTGCACTAACCCTGCAGCAACCATGAGCTACAACGTTCCTGAGCTTCTGTGAAAGCTGTTGATTCACATGCCTAGCACACTAAGATCCAAATCCCTCCTCAGCCATCAACTTGTCAGAGTTGCAGCCTGCACAAACAGGAATGGTGTATCCCATTTTAAGCTGTAACATATGACAAGCCTGGTTTCATCCACTGCACAGTTTGGGGTTTGCCCTGTGAATGTCAAGGCAGTATTATGCAAAATGCTTTTCATGATCTCCTGCAGTGCACAGTGACAGATGCTGGCAGCACCCAACCTTAGTGGAACTGCAAGAGTCCTGAATTCAGCCCTGACATTTATTAGCTGTTTCTTTAGCAGAAGCAGAACCATGGCTATGCTGATGAGCCAGCTTGCCTCCCTGCTAGAAACTGCCATACACAGGGGCTAACTGGAATAATAAACCAAATCCATGGTAACACATTAAACTAGAATATTTGCCTCAGATATTGAAGTTGTTCCAAGATCGAGCAATTGGTAAATAGGTGTAAGGTCAACTGGAAAGCAAGCAGTACAGCCACAGCAACAGGCTGGACGCAACTGTGACACAGAATGAAGTGACTAGGAGAAAAGTATGGCAGGGTATATGATTTAGGAGAGAAAAATGGCTATGGAAAATTACTGTGTGAAGCAGGATATAAAAGGCATATTGAAGGATGGACCTTCAGAGGTGATTTTATTGGGATGATGATCAGGCTGTCTCAAACCATCAGCTGGAAGGACTAATGCGAGCGCAGGAAGCCAGCCTTGCATTGTACTGCGTGGTCTGTCCTTGAACAGAGATGACAACTTGGATTCTGCAGCAGACTTAACTTAATTCTGCAGTTCTGCCAGCAGTAGCTCAGGCTGCCCGGCGGGAGAGAGGCTGAGGGAGTCATTAACGCCGATTTGGCCCTATCGAGCCTGGCAAGCTGAGGCAGGGATAAGGTCTATTGACCACTTTGTGAACATACTGAAGCGGTTTTGTGGCCTGAGGTAAGTTAACTACAGCAAACACACGGCCAGGAGCTGTTTTGCTGGAAGGAGCAAGTGAAGAAGGACTTATCCCCCTAGACACCAGGTACTTACTTTTCCGTCCAGAGCTCATGCTAGACTCCAACTGCTTGAGTTTCATTACCAGCTTCTCTTTATCAGCCTTACGCTCTATTAAATAGCTAAGCAACATGCATGTGTACTGAGTGGCTCTGGAACGGAAAAAACGAGGAAAACGGCACAGAGGTGAAACACGGACAATTCACAGGCACGGCAGCAGCAGGGCAGCGCTTATTTCC
>NW_009924444.1:23688-24924 GCF_000696875.1 Nestor notabilis | reverse complement strand
CCTCACGGGGAGGACAAGGACGGAGAAAGGGAAGGGCAAAAGTAGCCTCAATGCCTGGGCCAGGCTGTTTTCACCGCCCCATCCCTTTGGGGGTGCTGCTCAGGGGGGTTGAACACCTCTCACCTCGCTTCAACCGAGCTACGCCGGTGTTTTGACACCGTTGGGGACGTTCATGAGGAGAAAGAAGTGTCTTTCCCAGCTCCCTGCAACCCCCACACGTGTTTTCCTCATCCCGCTCCTCGCTGCCAAGTTGCAGTCATCTAAGTGGCACTCCTCAAGCGGGCTGGAGCTCTGCCACCGCTCCGGGCGGCATCGGGATCAGGGTCCTTGGGCTGGTTGCTGGGGAAGGAGGTTCCTCGCAGCTTCTGCAGCCTAAAAACCAAGCGTCGACTTGAAAATGTATTTTGGCGAGGCGGTGACGTGCAGGCAACGGCACACGGTGAAATTCCAGAGCACCGGCGTTTAATTCAGGATGATGAGAAAGCAGCGACGAAGGCGTCTGTGCAGCGCTGCTTGTGTGACTGACGTGTGGCGCCGACGTGGTGGCAACTCGGTCCCCCCCCTGCTTACCACCGTGGGGCTGGAGGTGAACGGCGGAACGCATCCTTAGGGACACCCTTCCTTTCACGCTCGCTTCGCTGCTGTGCCCTTCTTGTCGAGGCACCAGCCAAATCTCGCCTCGTCGCCCTCATTCACGCAAGGAAGCAGCAACAAGATGCTGAGATTTGTTAATCTGGGTAGCAACAGCAAAGGCACGCTCGGAGGAGGCCAGGGAGCCCATTAAAAGAGCAATACTCAGTTCCGATGGGAAGTGGGAACGTGCTAAGCCAAGCCTCCCCTGCTCACTAGCTGGAAAGCGCAGCTGACAGCTAATAATTTGGAGCGGTGTCTAATGTAAATACAGGATTAGAACATGCTCTTAAGTACACAGCTTCTGTAAGGGCACAGCTTTCAGTCTGGAGAAGCTCTGCCTAGATGTGCAGATGCGTGCTGGCATCTAAGCCTGAGCTGATAGAAGCCCGGGAATTAAATGAGCACCTCTTGTTCTAGAGACAAAAAAGAATATAGCAAAAAAAAAACCCCAACCCCGTCCTTTCAGCTTGTTTCCAGAGATTGGGGAAGTTCCACCAGGACAGAGTTTTGCCGTTGCAACGACCTTCGGAGTGCAGAACATGGGGGTGATGCTGGAGAACTGGAGGCCTGCAGAAAAGCTGTGAGTCCTTCCCAGAAGGGAGG
>NW_009924444.1:11833-23657 GCF_000696875.1 Nestor notabilis | reverse complement strand
AGCAGGAACAGTTGCCTCTTCTTTGTGGAGAGAAATCCGTGGCTATGCTCCCTTCCTCCCTAGCAAGATAACCCTTGGAGCACCCCTGCCCTCCCTGGAAGGCACCCGGACACCATGGAGAAGGCAGCAGAAGAGAGCCCTCTATCTCTCCGGCATGACAGAGCCCATTCCGCCTGGACAATCACCTCTTTGCTGCCCTCAGCCAGCCCCACAGCTCTGGGCAGCAGCAGAGGCTGCCGGGGCGAGCACAGGCTGCTGAGCTGCAGATGGGCTGCGATGCTCAGAGATGCTCACTGTGAAAAGCCAGTTTCCCAGCCCACGGTGTAGCTCTCGAATGTCTTGGCTGTAAATATCCTGAGCTGGATGTGGGAAGATGGGACAGCAAGGAGGGGACAGCCTCCACCTTCCCTGCTAGCCCAGAAGCTGCCTTAGGCCTGCTGGCAGTGCCTCAGATGCTGAATGGGAAGAGCAGGCATGCCGTGCCATCTGCTGCTCCTCTGGAAGTATCCAGACCGGACTGGTGTAAGCAGAGGGGTGGAAATAGATCTGTACCATCTTCGTAAGGCGCTCAAAGAAGGGAGTGTGCTGCCCCCCAAAAAGCACGGGCAGCAGATGAACTCCTCCAGCCCTGACTGAAGAGCCACTTTAAAAACCCCACCATCCCACCCGCTCTTATCGCATGGCATTTGGGTGACAGTCCTGCATATGTCACCAGGGAAGTGTCAGATCTTACTTGAGAGCTGGCTGTGCCAGTTTAGCACCCTGTCACTCAGAGCCATGCACAGGCATGACCTGAGAACACTGCTTCTCAGCCGCCCCATCCCAAGCCATGTCCTCGGCCTCCCGAGGCTTTCCTCTCCTCCTTTCCCTGCCTCTTTCTCCCCACTGCTTGGCTGCTCATCCTGCCACCACACTGTTGTTCGGTTGCTGGAGCAGCAGCATCTTCCCACCTGCTTGCAGGCATGGACTTCGGTGCTGCTGGCTGCCAAAGCAGCCTTCCAGGACACTGGGGATCCAGCTCTGCTCTGCAACACAGGGACCATTTTGCTTTTTGACTTCCCCTGACAGTGGGAGTCACGCCTGGGAGGACAGTTGGGGTCCTTACATCACCTCCTTCCACCAGAAGGGTGTATGTTCCTCTCCCTCAGACCCCTGAGGGCAGAAGGAATTTAATTCCAGAAGCTGAAGGCCCCTTGTGCTTTGGTGTGTATTTGGACTGCACAGTGGTTGCTGCAGGACAAGACAGAGGGTTCGTATGGTACCTCTCACAACCAGCCGTATATCCCTGAGCTGGGTCAACTGCCTTTGGCAGAACTGCTGGCAGGGTAAAAGCAGACCTTTGCTGCTGCTTGGCTGGGGCAAAGCATAAGCATAGGGGCAGATATCCCTGCAAAGTCACACCGGTGGATCTCCTCATGGAAATCTCCACAGCATCAGCCCCACCATCACCCTGGTGGGAAATGGTCCAGGAAGCAAATCCAAGAGGCTCATGTTCGCTTTCTTGCTTGCTGTTGCTGGGAAACTTTCCTTCCCAGATGGCACAGGGGAGCTGTCAGCCTGGAAAATGACGTGAACAGAAGAGCTGGGCAAAAGGACACGCCAGTGAGCTTGTGTGGGTTGGTAGGAGCAGTTTGTCCCTCAGGAGGTGTTTTCCTGTAGCAGGGCAAAATGAAACCTGGGATAAAGGGCTGGGTCTTCCAGAAATAAGAACTCAACAGTCTTGTCTCTGCTCCTGCTGGTGTAAATGTGATGCAGCTCTCCCAGTGATTTCCATGACAGTTATTGCGGATATTGCTCCGCTGCAGCCTGATTTGCGCTGCCTGAGCTCCTGTAGCCCAGCAATACAGGCAGTTGCTTCCACTTTCAGCCTAATAGAATGCATTACTTTCTGTCTTCCTTCCGCTCAGACTCATTTATAGTGATTTCATAGCTCAACCTGCCTCAGCAATAATCCCTGCAAACTCCGAGTTACACTGAGCTGATCAGTCCATGGGCTGGGAGCATGCCTCTGAATTGAATGTTAAAGCTGGAATCCACTCCATGCTGGATGTTACATTATACATTGGGAGATTTCTTGTCTCCTAAGGGATGGCTTGCAGCAGAGAGCGTACTGAGGAGTGTTGTTCTAGCACAAACACAGCTACATAAATGAGCCAGTGAGAACAGAATTTGTGTTAGGTTGGGAGGATAAAATTGGATTGAAATTGGATATGCCATTGATCTCATCCATCCTTACTTTACATATGCTGGATTTCCTGCTGCCAGTATAAAGGAGCAGCTCTAAAGTAAGCCAAAGGTATGTAAATGGAGAGCAATACGTTCAAGTGGAATTACAATTTCACCTCTACATTTGTTTGAGAAGCAGAAATAAGGCCAGAGCTCTGTGTTGTTTCAAACACACACTGTGCCTGTTCGCATCATAGCTCTGGGAGAGGTGCTCCTCACAGTGTTATTGAGATGTAAATCGCCTGGGTGAGTGTCCTGGGTTCAGCTACAGCAGGATGGGGTTAAGAGCACAGGTAGGAACCACAAACCAGCGCTCCTGTGTTCTCCCGGCAGGGTGGGACTGTGTGCCCAAAGCACTCCTCATCCTGCACTTGTGTCACCGGCTTGGCTCGGAGATCCAGGAAAGATTTGCCTCAGTTTCCCTCATTGCTGAAGGGGGGGGAGGGCTAAAACTTGTTAGTCCACAAAGATTAATTACTCAGGCTTTGCAACGTGCTTTGCTCTGCTCAGAAGGGCAGCGATGTTCTCCAGACCTGGAAACCCTCCCTCTCTTTCCCACACTTGCTGCTTGCCGTCTGGCTGAGAGGCAGGTAGAAGAGACGACCCAAATCCTCCATTTAATTATACTGTGTGTTTTATTACCTCACCTCAGATTTTGTTGTTCATCTCTTCTACAGCTTTCCTTTACAGGCGGAGTCTTTTAGCTTTAGCAGGCTACATCTCCTTCTCTTCCGAGCCTGCAGATACCAGTCAGCTAAAAACAAAAGAGAGGAAAGAGCAATTATCCTTAAGTTTTCATTCAGTCTTTCCTAGGCTTTATGTGTTGTATCCTCCCCTTCAGCTCCCAAGCTAAAAAGCTAGAATGCAAAGTGAAATCAGCAAGCCAAAGCAGAGTAACAACTCCCACGGGAATAGTGGAGACCCTGGTTTGGGACATTTAAGCCCAGATACAACAAGGGTCTAGAGGTAAGACTTAGTGAAACGCATTGCACCACCCCTCAAGTCTGCAGCAGGAAGGAGGTGCCTGACACACTGCCCCTGCATGTTTTCCATAGCAATTACCATGCGCTAAGAGCAAAGCCCAGGGTGGGATTTGTTAGCGCTGAACACCTCGGATCGCAGCTCATTCCAGCTGTAATGAAGTGTTCATGTAAACTGCTCACAGGTGTAGCTTGCCTTACAAACTATTGGAAATTGCACCCTGAAGCCCGAGGAGGAGTAGGGGAGTGGGAAGCAGCGTCAAGGGGAGCTGCTGGGAAGCGTTGCAGTGCTGCAATATCAGTTCTAGGGCACAAACAGCACCCTAAAAGAGGGAATAACCTTCCCAGAAGAAGAGTGTGTGCACGGGAGCGGGTGAGGACTCTGTAAAGTGAGCAAACACGACACAAAAGCCCTTCTGAGGAATATAAATATCTCCATGATGATGAGCTGGTGAAAGGAGGGAAAGGCAGAACTCCCAAGGCAGAACTCAACCTGCTGACAGTACCGTCTGGGGTGTCCTGTAACATCTCTGCTAGCAGTTTCTTCAGGACAGCTTGGTATTTTTCCAGCTGCCTTGGGATGAGCCACATCCCAGCTCTGCCAGGAACAGCTCGCTGGGAAGGGTGGGGGGGAAGCCACAAACAGCAGAAGAAAAGCTGAGGAGAGCAGAGAGGCAGATTGGGGTGCTCAGATCCCACTTTGATCAAGTCGGAAGAGGGTCTGGGGCTGATTTGAAGGGACAAGGATGATCCTCCTGTGGGGAAAAAAGCAACGTTTTGAAGTCAGTGCAGTCTTGTGCTGTTCAGAGTGCAAAGTTTTCGTGCATTGGATCATCTACGGGCTGACTCAGGAACACAGACAAAAGCCACAGAGACTGTGAAGATGAAAACCATTGCTTATAACCCTCCGCTATTTCACACCTTGACCCTTCAAGCCCTCAGCTTCACTGGTGCTGGTGAAGCACCCTGCCTTAATAAAGGCTGAGGATGAGGCATCATCCTGCCTCCAGCCTGACTGACTTTGAGCCAGCTGTGGCTCAGATGTGCCTGAAGTAAATGGAGTTGTCCTGGGCATGGTTGGAGGCACAGGAGGGCTCGTGGTTGCAGTGGGGAAGGGTGTCCACACCGGGATGGGCCAATTATTTAATGCTTTGACCTGTGAATCCTTGCTGTTTAAATCCTATTATTGCTTTCTTGGTGCACCACGTTCGTGAGAGCTGCACGTTAACCTGCAAAGGCTTGGCCAAATTCCAGTCTAGGTGGTTTGGGAGGGACCTACACGTTTCTGCTGGTGGAGAGGACTGCTGAGCTCCCCGCAGGAGCGGCTGTATGGGCAGGGCAAAGAGCTCCCTGGGTTCAAATGGGAAAGCCAAGTTCAGACTTGGCTAACCAGGTGAGCATGCCTTTGAGGGCTTAAATTGGCACTTAAATCCCTAAACCCAGCAATTTTCTGCTCCTTTCCCATTTATGGGGCTAAACTTGGCTTCGGGACCCTTCTTCCCAGCCCAAAGAGAAAAGCCAAAGCAATTGCTACCCAGCAAGTGGATAGGTGCTGGAAATAAGATTTCTCCCCAGTATCAATGGGTAGTGTTGTGCAAGGGAAGCTCACTTCGGCTGTGTTTAAGGAGATGCAGTCTCTGAGGCTGCCTGACACCTTTCAACAGTATTAGTTTCACATCAAAAGAGAAAACATTCTCCTCTCTGCACATCCCAGAGGTGACAACCATCTGGAGGATGGTTAATTATTTATTACAACAAAAAGACTCATCACTGTGGTGAAGGGAGGCTGCAGCTTCTCTATCAAAATTACAGCCACTAGCATGGAGGGAAGAAAAACGAGCCCCACAGCTGCAGATGATCCCACACACACGTCTTTTGGTTCTTATGCAAAGGATCCAGGCTCTTCCTTTCTAGTCTCACAGCCTAAAGGTTGTCTCTGCCCTCTCCCTTAGCCCTTCACTTTGGGGTGAGTGAGGGACTGCTGGTATCATAGTATCTCCTGTTGAACAAGGGCAGGCAGATGATGGGGGGATTGGGGGATGAGGGAGGAGGAAACCTGTCCTGGGATATTCAGGGCTCCAGCCCCTGCACTTTCTTAGGGGTTACCTGCATTTTGTGGAAGTTGCTCTGCATAAAAAGGGCATGAAGTCCTCGGTCTGTTCAGCCAGCAGAGACACCACGTACCACGAGCAAACTGGCCACTACCTTCTTTGAAACCATCACGAGAGCCTGAATGACACAGGAAAGAAGATACCAGGGTGACAGTGGGGAGGGCCATTTGACAACAAATCCCTTTGGCTTTTGATCAGCTGCAGTCTAATTTATCCACCAGCTAACCAGAGGTATATTTACTCTCCCAGTTGCTCCTGAGCTGAGAATAGAAGTGTCTTGACTGACAATTCTCCTCTCAAATCTTTTTCTGTAGACAGATTTGTTCTTGAGCAATATCTCCAGGGACTTCAAGCCCAGCCCTTCAGCACTGTTAAAGACTCCCTCTGTTCTGCAAGCTTTAGCCCTCCAGCTCTTCTGGTTTAAGACCCACATACATGCTCCCATCAGTCCCACTGGCAGCGAGGGAGACACAGTGATGCTGTAAGAGAGAAAAACCTGGAGACAGCTGTTTTGTTAAATTTTGTCTTCATATTCCTCACCCCTGAAAACCCTCCTTGATGGACTGAATCTTTTAGTAAGCCTCACTGGGTCCAAGAGAGCTGGGAACAGCATTTGCCAGCCCAGCTCCATAACAGCCTAGTATGAAGTGCTTTAAAAACTGCCTTCTGAAGTGATTTAACAGCAGCTTCACGTCAGAAGAGGACTTACATAAACATTAAATGTTCTCTTTAAATATTAAAATATTCTCTCGGGATGAATTGAATGAGGCCTGGTCCCACTGCTTCAGTGCTCTACCTGATCTGAGCCTGGTCCTGAATTAGTGTCAGAAACCTCTTGGATGTTATTGAAAGACATTGCGAGGTCACGTTTCGCTCCTGTGTCAGATGTCCCATAAATACCAGCTGGAACTGAAGTTAATAAAGATTCCCTTTCTGTCACATCCCTCCCCTGTGCTGGGCCAGCCAGGCTGAAGGTGGCTGTAGCCCCGTTCCTCTCCCTGGGCACTGGTCAAGGCAGTAGCGGGGCCATCTCCCCCCTGTCCACCCTTGCTGGGACATCAGAGCTGTCACTGCACTGAGACATGGCTCTGGGTGACCCAGCCAGATCTATTGTTTGCTGCAGTGATCACAAGAGGATTGTTCAGGCTTCCCCCTCACAATACAACATGTTGATATGCAGATGTGCTGATAATGTGGTATTATCTCAGCAGCATCAGTATTTTGTGCCTTTTCATTTATCACCCCCATAAAATACTGCCATATTGAAGGAAATAAACCTGGCCACCTCCTTTATCTCTTCCTGACTATCCCTTTGTGAACTGATTCTCTGCCTCTTCCCCCAGAGGAACACCCCCACGCATTGCTCTAGTCAAAACCTGTAATTTCTGAATGTCTCTTCCTCAGTTTGTAAGCAGGACATGTCTTTCACTCCCGAGATCTCCAGCTCAATGCCTCTCCTGGCAGATATGTACTTTGCTGTTAGTGAATTTGCTTCCCAGCTACAAAAGAGGAGGCACAAAGCAGGAAGATCTTAAGTTCAGCATCAGCACAACAAAGTACCACAGGCGTGTGGGGCATTGCCCAGCTCTGCTTGTGCCTGTGTAAAACGAGGTGAAATGCCAGTTTGGGGGCAGGAGGGGTGAACGTCCACCGGGTATTGGTGTGAGCACAGTGACAAGTCAGAACATTTATCTACCGAGCGGTCTTCCAAAGCAATCAAATCCTCACTGTCGATAGGCACTGTCTGAGACTCGTGGGCTGTCTGCCCGAAGCAGCTCCCCCAGCGCAGAGGGCACCCAGCTCCAGCGCTGCCGCAGCACGCTCCGGTGTCTGCTGGGGGCTCACAGCAAGCGGGGGGCAGGAGCTGGTGGAATCGATGCTCCCGTGCTGGGGGATGAGCAGAGAGCATCTTCCCCCTTGTTTAAGCACCGATTTTGTTCCCTCCAGCTTGTCAGGGCTCATCCTACTGAAGCCAACACACGCTGGTAACACCAGCGGTTTACCTGAGCACCCATGAAGTGCTCACCCAGCTTGAAGTGGGAACAGAGACCTGGTGAGTGCAGCCACAGGATGCTGGAGACCAGACCTCTTCCTGCTCCTGGTCACCCCTGGATGCTCCTGCTGCCTTTCCCACCCTTTATATGCAGTACAGGCACCGGTGCACACTCACTCACCTGCACAGTGATCCCTGTGTACTTACTGCAGCTTAGCAGTTGTAGCTGTAAAACTTCCAGGGAGGTCAGCAGAGCTTTTCTCCCTGGGCCCACAGGCATGTGTGCTTGTGAAGAGGACATTACACAACAGGCGTTTTATTTCCCCTGCCTTTGCTAAAGAGTTTGCATGAAGTCCATTCGACACTGGTTCTCATTTTAATTGACTTTTCCAGCATCTTTCATGGTTATGATGGATGCAGCTGACGAGTCAGCAGATGGTGTTGGGAAGTGACAAATTAGTTACCAAGAAAGGTCACTTTTTCAAAGCACTAAACTCTCCCATGTCTTGTCCCCTTTTACTTCAAATCTGTGGCTGGCTGGCCAGTCTCCCATCCATCCACAATGAAGCTTTCTGCACTGGAAAGGACAACCTTTACAATAAACAGGGAAGCTGAAAATTAATCATATCTGTGTTAGCTGCATGGTGTCTGCCAGGTTCACCTCTTAATTATGCAAGAGGGCTCAAAAAGGAAAGGAAACAGAGCTGAAAACAAGGGACCTGGCTGAGACTTCTCCAATGGAAGCACTGGAATGGCTGGGAGCAACAGGCGCCTTTTTGCTCTAGGTTTGCCCAGTCCATGTGAGCAGTTTTTGGCACGTCCCTGTTGCCAATGCAAAATGAGGATAAATGAAAATAAAAATCACAGCTAGAAGCCTCACTCCCCAGCATTATACTGCAAAAACTCTGCCCTGCTGCAGTCCCTCTAACAATCTGCAATCTGCAGCCCCCCTGGAACTCTCCTTGCTTTATGAAGCAAAATTGCAGGAGAATTTAGAAGCTTAGCAGAAATATGATGTGCGAAACGGAGTTGCTTGCAGCTCTGCTTGTCCTAAAGTTAAACATTTGCCATAATTGGGAGTAATTTTAACAGGAAACTGGCAGTAGTAGTCAAGTCCATTAAGCCATATATCAATTGCAGTGTCAAGGAATCAGGGGAAAATGAGCTCCCTGTGCCAGCACCACTGAGCATTTGTCTCCATGTCCTCCACGCCACTCTGTGCTCAGGGTATTTTGGCAAGTGGCTTGCATAAAAACCAGGAGATCGAAGCCAATGTGAGTCTGAAGCTGAAATTCAGCCCCGGGCTAAGACAGCGGGTGGAGAGCACGTGGGGGGAGAGGGTGAAGGACCAAAATCCTGCGCTGGCCCTGGGTCAGGCATTGGGGTGTCCCCAGCAACGCTGCTGATTCCGGGGCGAGCAGCAGAGCCACAGCACCAGCCCTGGCAGCACCACGGGCTAACTCTCATCCCCATATCCACAAACCTCCTTGGATGGGGCTGGCACACACGAGAAGGGAGGACACAGCTTTGTGCATTCCAGTTTGCTCTCACAGCCCCACAGCAGCCATCAGGCTTGGACAAACCATGTCCCCAGCCCCAGTTCCCCTTCCCAGTGCCCACAGGAACATTTACCTCACCCCACTCACATTAAATTATCCTTGCTTGGAGTCAGATGGGTCAAAACCCCGGCTGCTGAGCTGAATGTCTGCAGTCACACAGTCAACGTGGGTAAAGGAGTTCATTTTCGGCTCCCTGCTTTGGAAGTGGGAGCAGAAAGCTCCTTCTCACAGCTCAGGCAGCATCCTCCAGCTGCTGTCTCTGCATGGACGCGTTCTAGATTCAGCGGGCGGTGCTGAACCTCCTAATGAATAAAGCACCAGTGGCAAGTTTTAATGCAGTTTTCAACATATTAACACTAGGTAAATATTTGGAGACTCTTGAGCTTAAAACACATGTTAATTTGCAGTGTAACTATTGTAAGGGTGCAGAGTTCCCCCTCCCCTCCCCACGCTTGCCTGGCACCCTCCTCAGTCTCTCCCCGCTGCCTGGTGGTGCAATTCAAGGGCTGGGCAAACATCAAGAGCAAGGATTTAACTCCTGCTGGCTCCCAAAACCAGTTCACCCGCCTGGTTCTAGAAGATAAGGATCTACAGGGAATTTTGTCTCACATTGTTTCTCTCTCTTCCCACTCTGCCTGGTTCCTGCAGCCAACCCAGAGACCTTGAGGCTTCTCTTGCTGATGGCAGAGAGCTGTGGGCAAGATGCAGGTCAGCCATGGGGAAGAGGTGAAGGTTTGGGTGTGCAGCAGAGGGTAGGGAGCATCCCTCTGCTCGCCCTTCAGAGGCAGTGATCTGTTCTACCTGCAGATACAATGTTCTGTAGCTCTTCAGGACCAACATCTCCAACAGACCCTGGATGGAGCAGCATCTTTGCAGCAGACTCATCTCAGCACCCATTTACACCCTCAGCAACTCACTGAGCTTCTCTGGGTCTGCAATGTACCTGCAAGAGCTACCCACAGGCATTGAAAGCCTGGAAAAGGCATGCTGCACCCCATAGTGCCAAAGATCCTCTGGAAACCAGGCCTGAGGTGGCCCCAAGTGAACACCCCAAAATCAGACATACCTGGAAATTCTGCCTGCTGCCTTGATGGAAGGACAAAAGAAAGAGGAAAAGGTGTTTCTGGACATAGCTGGGATGGATTTAGCTTCTCTGCCAGTGGTGGAGGAGGTGGGCACTGGCCAAAGCGACCTATCCCGTGACAATCATCTTCCGTTAGAATTTAAACAAACCCAAACCACCCACCTTCTAATTAAACCACATTTCTGTGCTTATAAGAACATTCCGGTCTCTTAAACAAGAAAAAAGAAAAATAAACAAGAGAAAAACGTTCCCTTGCTTTGTTTTTCTTCATTTTTGGTCACTCCTTTGCCATTCGCTCCCCGATCTGGAACAAGTGAAGAGAGAAAGGAGAGGAGGTGAGAAAACAAGATGGGATGCATCTCATCTGTTTCCATTTTGGTTTCCAGATACAAACCACCAGGTTTTCACTTGAAGGCTCGGGAGTATTTTTAGGACTGGCAGAAGAGGCAGTCCCTGCACAGAGCAGGGTTTGCCTGGGGGTGACCAGGGCAAGCAAGGGCCCATAGCAGGGATGGGAGATGCTGCCGGTAGCTGATACAGCTGATGATCCAAGGCTCTGAGGCAGGGAAAGCAGCAGCTCCCTGCTCCATTCACAGGGAATGTGTATTAGATTTGATGAAAGAACCGTTTAGCCTTTACACCTGCTGGCCTTTTATTTTCTTATTACCTCCTTTTACCATCCACCCCCCCACTGTTCCCGTATCAAACTACAATAGATCAGGTTAAGCACAGCAAGACAAAGTGCTAAGGCACCGAGAAGTGCATTAAATTGCTGCATCAGCAGGAGGATGATGTGGGATATTCCTGCTCGCACACAGGTGCCACGTTCAGTGCTGTGGTCACTGGGGCACATGAAGGTTGCAGGGAAGCCCCGTCTTGCTGCAGACGGGGAGGTAAAAGCAGTCAGGATCCAACCACCAGCATTGGCAGGGGTTGTCCATGGAGATGATCCATCCATGGGAGAAGTGTAGTGTGAAAAGGCATCGCTGTGCTCAATGCTGCCAGCTCGCCAGCTCCCAGGAGATTTCCAGATACAGAGGACTGGATTATGCTGGATGCTCAGGATTTATATCAGCGCTTTCAATGGAGAGTCACCCTTCTCATTCCAAAACCCCTCAGCAGTTAATAACAGTTTATCTGCAAGAGAAGAGAAGAGTTTGCTGCTGCTTTATCTCCTTTCAGGCTTTCAAGGCAACAATTCATTCTGCAAGGCAACACGGAAACAGGGTCAGATGCCTTCAGGGTGAAAAGAGATGGTGCACGTGGCAAGTCGATGTGCTCAGCCGTGAGCATTCCTCATGGAGGAAACCTGGAAATCAGCAAAACAGTGGCACAAACATCCCAGCTGGGACATGGGACCAGGAAAAGCAAATGGAAAACTGACAACAGCAGAAAGATCTGCAGAGACGTTTGGGCCTCTCCAGCAAATTCCAGTTCAGGCACAGGACTCAAATTTGATAAAATGCCCGTTTAATCCATGGATATTTTGCTTAAGTGGTGAACAGCAATCTCAGAGAGTCTCTCCTCCACAAAGGCGTTAGAGAGTTAAACAGTAAAGACTGGGATTTAAGGAGAATAAATATTAATGAAAGGAGTGGGAAAAACAGAATCAATCATCTTTTCCAGGCAATCCTGCCATTGCTTCCTCATCTCTGCTAGGGCTGTTGCATTTCCCTCTTCTTCCATACCATGTGGGGTATAGGAGCAACTGGCCCATGTTATCCAGAGGGTTTGTGCAGAGGTGCAACTGCTGCACGAGCAATGCAGCAGCTGGAGGGAGCACCCATCACACATGGAGAGGAAAGAGAGGCAGAAAACTGGATGGGAGCAGGAACTGCGAAAGAAAAGGGGTATGTACCCATGTGGGACTC
>NW_009924444.1:3173-11817 GCF_000696875.1 Nestor notabilis | reverse complement strand
GCAAAGCCCTCCGCAGGTTTCAGTGACTGCAGGTCAAGCCCTGAGCAACACAGCCCAGAGCCAGCACTGTTACGTAAAGGGATGGGGAGAATCCCAGGGTGGGCTGGATGGAAGAAATGAATCCAATTACAGGATGAAGGGCAAAGGGAGAGAAAGGACACGTTTGGTCTGGAGCAAATCCCTGGAAGGCTTTAAGGCAGGGACAGCAGGAAGAGGACAGAAATGAATTGCAATGCAGGACACCCAGCCACCACCAAGAGGAACAGGGGCCTCAGAACGGGGCAAAAGGCAGAGGATGGGGCTCCTCAGCTGGCTGAGAGTACGGCCAGGGAGTGATGTGAGGGATTCACCCCGGGACACCCACAGTACCACCAGGACACGGCTCTTCTGGGAGCTGGAACACAGGAACACTGGGGCAAGGAGCCAGCCCAGGCAGGCATCAGCCCTGCTGGAAAGCAGGGAACAAGCAAGCAACCCCCAAACTTCCTCTGTACCATTTCCCCAAAGATTACAATGCTACTGGCATCACCTCAGTGTCCAGCTCCCACTGAGGACACCAAGGGCTCTGCACTAGGAATGAAGAGGCAAAATGGCCCAGTTATGACAACACAAGCCAGCGCATACAAAGCATTGCTGCAGAGGACTATGAACATCCACGATCAGATCCTCAGGAATAACAGGGCTCAACTTCAAATGAGATTTACAAATGAAAGAGCTGGATTATCTCTGTGCCACCCCCTGCTCAGCCACTCCCAGAGCTGGGCCAGAGCAGGCGCTGCTGGGCTCTGCAGATCCAAGTGGTGATGCTCCATTGCTCCATCCCTCCAGAATTAAACGAAAGCCTTTCTTTTGCCTCTCTGACTTTGCACTTAAGCACTTGCCACTGGTAGGGCAAAGCAGAGCCTGGAGTGAAGAGCTGGACACAGCTCCCTGACTCTCAGCTCTCCCCGTCGACTCCTGCCTAACACCAGTGAAGCTCAAACAGCCCATAAAGCAGAACGAAACACAGCACGGGATTAACTGGAAGCTCTCACAGGAGCAGGCAGCATCTTCTCCCTTGCCTTGGCCATCCCCCCTCTCAGAGGATGGCTTTGTCCCTTGCTCAGCTGCTGCCATACAGAGAACTGTGCCTGTGCTGCTCGGCTGCTCATCCAGGGCTGGTGGGACTGTCTTACAAACCTGCCTACTCTGCACAGCCCCGCTCGTCACTTAGTGAAGTGTTGACAGCACCACACGGAGTGGTGCAGGTTCACAGCTGAGCCGGATTGCTCAGCTCCTTGGCAAGGAAATGACAGGTCCTGAAGACTCCCTGTCTCTCCAAGGAAATCCTATGGTGCTTGTAGAGATGTTACCTGGATCGGCAGCAGGAGGAAAAGCCTAGGGGGTGGCAGGGGCCTGCCTGCCTGCAAATACCATGCACATGAGGCAAGGTTGGCAGTGGTGGAGCTCTCCCCGCTTCCCAGCTGCTTTCTAGCTCTGGTACACCCAGTCCCTGCAAGGTTGTGTGATGAGGAGAGCCTGGGGAAGGAGCTGTGATGGGGGAAAACAGGGGCTGGGGTTCCTCCTGCCCAAGCCTTTTGGGGACTGTGAGCAAGGCAGGAGACAGGCTTACATACACCCTTATTTTGGGGGACAGAAGTGAGGGCATGGTATGAAGAACCTCCCCGAGCACCAGCAGGTCCTTGTCCTGGATGGATGCAGATGAGCAAGCCCAGGGGAGCGCCCGGCAGCCGGCCCCAGCGCTGTGGATGCTGGCAGAGGGCACGGCTGCCTCCTCAGCGCCCAGTTAATCCCTGCAGAGCGAGGAACAGCCACCCCAAACCAAATTGTAAATACATCCGTGTCCTCCTTCTTCCTGCCACATGTTTAAATCTATTTGATCCATTCTAATGGATTGATCTACAAGTTTGTGCACACACATCCTGCTTTGGACAGGGCGGCTGGCAGCGCCTCGCCCATCACGACCTGTCAGCTCCACTCAGCCTCACCTCCACCAGGGAACGAATCCAATTACAGGATAAAGGGTTTTCTTCCCCTCCATATGGTCTCTGTAACGCTCTGGCTTTATCTTTCTTTAACCCCTTTCCTGGCGAGGGAGCTCACAAGCCCGGCGTAAGCGGCTCAGCGCAGTGGCCACGCGTGGCTGCTATCTGATAGGGGGAAATGAGGGCAATCGGGGTACCTGGAGGCAGGTTTGCATCTTCCTCCCTCTTCTCCTGCCACTAGGGAGGATGGAGCCCCTCCAGACACTCAGGGCAGCACATTAGAAAGCCAGCCAGAAGCACAAAAGCAAGCTCAGCACCGGTTTTCATTCAGCATTGGTGCTCATGGCTGAGGTTCCAGGTCCTGTGCGTTAGTTCATCACCAGAATTTAAGCACAGATGTTTGCTTCATGACTGATTTGTGTCTCCCTACAGCTTGCTCTGCAAGTCATTCCTGGTGTGCCCTTGGGCAAGCGGCTCCTCTGCAGCAATGAAGAGCCCTGCACTTGGATAGGGAGAGACAGAGCAAAGAGCTCCCAGTTCCACTGCTCCAGACACTCACCTCCCCCAGCACAGCCCGTGGTCTGCTCTGCCTGTCGGCTGTGCCCAGTGAACCAACCGTATCAGCTCAGTGCACGTTAGTTATTTGATTATAATTATCATTTCATGCTTTACATGGGACATAAAAGCCCAGAGCAGCTCAGGGCTCTGTCACACAATGTGCGCACAAACAATGACAAAGAGACAATCTCATCTCACAGAGCTTAGCAAAGCAGGGAAGAAAACCAACCTTGCGAAGGGGAAGAAACCCCTTCCTTTTCTTAAGGAAAACCACAAAGGAAGCAGCCTCTTCTCTCACATTAAACAGGGCCTGAATTCTGCTGTTGCCTTCTTTGCTGTAGAGCCAGCATAGAAAACAATTGAGAGCTCTCTGGGAGACAGCCCATAAAGTTTCCCTGCTAAGAGACACCAAATTAAAGCCATCGCTTTCCATTTCTGTGGCAGAGACGCAGAGGGAACCCAGGTTGTATTCAGGACACGTCCTGAAGGAACCAGCTCTTCTCTCCAGTGTCATTTCCCTACGCTGAGTTTATTCGAGGCCTCCGGCATCGCTCCGACTGTCCCTGACCTGCAGAGAGCTTTAAATCCACCAAAACACCAGCCCCAGCTCGCAGGGGAGAAAGCCAAGTCTGTGAGGACAGGGAAGGACAGCCCCCGTTAGCACTGTGCAGGGGACTTGGGCTTACCTGCTCCGTATTCAGCTCCCAAAAAGGGGAAAGCTCCTGGTCCAGGTCTAGTTGAAGGTCAGATGAAAGTCCTCGTGGTCCAGTTGTTGACAGTCATCTGCGTGAAAGGTTTCTGGGTACCACACATGAAACCAAATCTTCACCACAGCTTAGCTGGAAGAGCAAGTGGAGAGGGTCAAAGAGAACATCTCCGATTGATCCTTTCCCCATCACCCAAAGTATCTGTCATTTCACCTCTTCTCCACAGAACTGTGCTTCATTTGCACAACTCTTTACTCAAAGATGGGACAGCACAAAGATGTGGTAGAAAGTCTCAGAAATGGGAGGTGAAAATTCCTTTCTAGGAGATGGAAATTAACTTTCCCAGGAGATAACCATGTTCATGTCCAAAACCTTGGAGAAGCACCAGAGCTTTCAGATGCTGCTGGCAGTGATAGTGAGGTCCAACTCTTTTAAAGGTGGACCATCACTGTGATATCTCTTAGCTGGAAGGAGCTGCTCTCTACCATGGAGGTTAGGAGGGGCACACTGGAATGGAAATGCACATCTCTGTGTATTAGAACTTCTGGGTTCTGCTTTAATAGTCAACTAATTCTGCCCAACTTTGGAATGTCCAGAAGCCTGACAATGGCTATATGGAGAGGCATGACTATATGGAGAGACTACTTCATGGAGAGGCATGAAATAGCTCCAAGAAAAGCTTTATGAGAAGTAAGACTGTGAGACTTCTCCACAAGAAACTTTTCTCCTCAAGGAAGACCTTGACTGTTGGTTTCACAGGACATACAAGATACTTCTGAGAGGCACAGACATCCCACAGGGAGTCCTTGTCCCAGGGCAGCTGAGGCTGATGTGACCCACTTACTCTCACCACATCCTTGTTCTGTTTCTCTTGGTTCTCTACATATGGATTTGTGGGCCAGCGATTAGGACATCATTCATCCCAGCCCTTTAGCCTTCCGCTCCTGCCCTGCGGCTCCCAGGCATCCCAGTCCTGCAGCACACCTCGTTGCTGCAGCAGGACAGCATGGACGTGGTTCATCCCCCTTGTCTTGGCGGAGGGCAGCGGTGGGAGGCTGCAGCTTACCGCATTAGCAGATCAGGGCCACTAACGCCACCAGATGCCAGAGATTAATGAAGAGCTTCACTAAGGCGCCTTAGGCAGGTCTTCTGCAGGAGCAGCACCAATGACCCAGAAGGAAGAAATGGGGAACCAGCTTGGATGAGGTGAAGCACTGGTGCTCCAAGCTGGCACCAACCCTGCTGAGAAGGTTTCAGAGTCTCCTGTGTGCTGGGACGCGGGACCCACGCCCCATACTGAGTACTAACACACTGGAAGACACTTCCTTGCCTCCCGCTTGCTCTCCCAGCGTGGTAGAGGCTGGGTCTGGTCTCCCAGCATTGCCAAGGCTTTACCTTCCCTCCTGCAGGGTACTCAGACACTGCTCCTCCAGTGAGTAGTGGCACTTTGTCAGGCTGGTTTTAGCGCTGTGGCTGAGGAGCCTCCCTAAACCCTGCCAATCCATGCAAAGCTTCAGCCCAGATCAGTGTCCACTTGCTGGGATGGGGAGGAGGCTCAGGTGGGAAACACTCACCTGGGAGGCAGGGAGCTGCAGGGCTCATGGTGCCTTCTCCATCCCTGCTGGATGACGCACTCCCTCTGTCCTGCCAGAGATCCTTGGAGGACCAGCTGAATAACGTATATCCTTACAAGGAGGCAAGGCAGAGGAGGAAATAGAGTCCTCTGCCCTCCAGCACAAGCAGGGCTCCTGATTCAGGGTGTAATAGAACGAAAAGACCTCCCCAGAATGCTGGGTTTACTGAGATTGCAGCCTTTGCCATGGGAAGCTGTTTCCTCTCCTGGCTTTGCCCCATGCAGAGGTGGCCCTGGGCCATGTTCAGAGCCTGGTTTTGCTCTGTGATGGGGACACGTGTCCATGGCAGGCAGCACTTGGAGCAAAGAGCAGCCAAACAGCCTGACCCGAGGCAATGGCTCAGACCCACAGAGCTGGATCCAGTCTTCCCCCAGCAACCTCCTCAAGGAGGAGTCCCTCAGCCACACAGGGACACCACAAAGACACTGACCCTCTGTGGGCCTGAGCATGGACCCATGTCCCCATCAATTGCCCAAAGCAGCCGCTTCCCAACTCACCACAAGTCCTACCTCTGCCCCTCTTCCAAAGGGCTCCCCACCCCATCCCTTCCTTCCCCCAAACTCCTTAAACAATATTAAACACTTAATGGCAATTAATACGCTTTAATGCAGGTTTTGGGGCCAACGGGCTGCTTAGAGGGTGCTTAAACCATCAACCCCTCTCAATCCCGTTGCCCTTGTCATACAAAGTCAGCCGAGACCCTAATCCAGGCTCCCCCCGTGCTCCCAAGGAGGCCGGAGGGTATAAAACCTCCCAGCACATGGGCACCGCCAGCCCGGCCCTCCCCACAGAGCAGGGGCAGGCACCACCTCCCGTCCCCTTGGATCTACTGTTGTGCTTACTAAGTTATTCTTCGGCTTGGGGGGGATCCCAATATCCAAAAATCAGGTGTTCTGCCACATTAGGGGGTGGTGCTTCCCCTTTTTTTTTATTTTTTAAATTGAGGTTGAAGCAAAATTAAATACAGACCCAGAGTATTTGCTTTTTAGAAAGCCCTTAGAAGCAAAGCAGCCGCTGTAACGTTGGCAGGATGAACGGGACGGAAGGTGTCAACTTTTATGTGCCTATGTCCAACAAGACAGGGGTGGTGCGAAGCCCCTTTGAGTACCCCCAGTACTACCTAGCTGAGCCCTGGAAATACCGTGTCGTGTGTTGCTACATCTTCTTCCTCATCTCCACCGGTTTGCCCATCAACCTGCTCACCCTTTTGGTCACCTTCAAGCACAAGAAGCTCCGGCAGCCACTCAACTACATCTTGGTCAACTTGGCGGTGGCCGATCTCTTCATGGCGTGTTTTGGCTTCACAGTCACCTTCTACACGGCCTGGAATGGCTATTTTGTCTTCGGCCCCATTGGTTGTGCTGTGGAAGGCTTCTTCGCCACGCTGGGAGGTAAGGGCTGTGGGGAGGGAGCTTGGGTCTTGTTTCTTCTGGGCTTTGGGAGCCCAGTTCCTCTCCATCATGCCATCAGGGCCGCTGTGTTGCATGCAGCATCCCTCCCATGCAGAAAGCTACCTCATGCTGCTGCGGTGTCACAGCTTGTTGCATGGGACAGAGCTTGCCATCCAAGGCACTGCTTCCCTGTGGCTTAAAGATGGGGACCACATCATGTCCGTGAATCAGTGTCAGGTATCTTTGCCAAAAGGCTTCTCTTTCTGTGAAAAGATGAAGCTTCAGGGAGGGTTTGGAGCGGGAAGAGAGATCCCTCGGGAGAAGGACCCTGCAGAAGAGGTATGGGCATGGAAAAGAGTTCAAGACGAGGAGAGGGATCACAGCTTCTCTAGGGACAAAAGAAAGATGCATCAGCGCTTAACTAGAAGAGAAGAGCAGCAGCGCAGGGGGGGAAGGAGGATTCAGAGCTCATGAAGCCAGGCCCAGACTCTGCAGCAATTGCTCAGCTCTGTCCCAATTGCTCCCAATTTGGGTGCCCTCGGGAGCTTCCTTATTTCATTTCTCAGGGACATGAGAGCTGTTAACGCCTCACCCTGCAGAACCCCCCCTGCACAACAGGGAAAATTCACTTTGCACCTGATGCCCACGCAGCCACTGGGCCCACATGACACCTCGTGATGGATCTGACAACCCCTAATCCTCGCTGTAGACATCCACAACCACTGCAAGGGCTTCACTTGTTTTCACCTAAATGGGGCAATTTCCTGCAATGATGCTGACTGGGGGGAAAGGCTATTCTGCCAGGCAAAAGCAAAGTGTCCTGATCCGAGCCAAGGGCTGAGGAAGGGCTTGGTCTTGGGGTCAGAAGATCATATGGGTCTGCACCATTTCTGATCAAGTGAGCTTCAGGCAGCATTATTTGCTCTTCTACTGTTTGTGCCTAGTAAAGAAGCAGGAGGCTCCTGTTCAGAGGGAGGAATGTTTGATGGGAAGCAGCCGCAGTGCGAGCAGCAGGTCTCCAGTGAATGCGAGCACAGGGTGTAGTTATCAGCAGATTATCACAGCTGGGGGCATTAGCAGGCTTATGGCACCGACTAAATGCTCCCAATCCCCTGAAGTTTAATTATCCCTTATAAACACATGTGCAGGCATGCCCACACACACACAGCCTCCCCACACACCTCCCCGCACCAGCACTGGCGGAAGGCTCATGAAATGCACATTTAAAGGCATCAACAGGTTTGGATACATCTGGCATCTTTGCCAGGAATTTGCTTCCTCGTGCCCAGGTGGAATTCACCCCCTTGATTTCTACAGTCCTGCAAACCCACGATGATCCCTCCTCCATCACCAGCATCCCACTGCGGCACAGTCACTCCCTTACGGTTGGGAGATTCTCAGTTATTTAGTAGGATGCTGGTTTTCCCTTGCTGATGCCCAGCTCCTCCGTTCTTTCTGCTCTTTGCCGCAGCCACAAGACCGTGAAGGGAAGATCAAGCCCAGAGTTGCTCTTACCACCCCCAAACGCTCTGTTTCTCTCCCTCCTGCAGGCCAAGTCGCCCTGTGGTCCTTGGTCGTCCTGGCCATCGAGCGCTACATCGTCGTCTGCAAACCCATGGGAAACTTCCGCTTCTCCGCGACCCACGCCATGATGGGCATCGCTTTTACCTGGGTTATGGCCTTCTCCTGTGCTGCTCCACCCCTCTTCGGCTGGTCCAGGTCAGTCCAAGGTTGCAGCAGCCCCTGCTGCTGTGCTAACACCCCGGTGGGACAGGATGTGAAACCCTCTGGGCTCCTGCTGAGAGAGGCAGTAGGGCAAGTCAGAACAGACATGGGACCTGAGCTGTCAGTCTCTTGATGGCTTGGTGCCCCCTAACCAAAGGCGGCCACAGGCTCAGCATCTCCTGCTGCAATAGCCCTTCATGCTCCCTTTATGTTCTGCAGAGAAAGAGGGGCTTTGGTAGGCGCAGCTTGTCTCATGCTGTGAAGAGCCCATTCCTCTCTGCAGACTATAAAGTGTTTGGACAACCAGGCCAGCAGGCAATTCAGTCCCCAGGCTGAGCTCCTCCTGTGGCCCCCAGGGAGGGTCCTGGTGAAGGTCCTAACCTTTCTCTCTGGCAGATACATGCCGGAGGGGATGCAGTGTTCCTGCGGCCCCGACTACTACACCCACAACCCTGACTATCACAACGAGTCATACGTCCTCTACATGTTTGTCATCCACTTCATCATCCCAGTCGTGGTCATTTTCTTCTCCTATGGGCGCCTCATTTGCAAAGTCCGAGAGGTAACGTTGGGAGGGGATGGACGGGGCCAGGGTGGGCAGCAGGAGGTGGGGTGGGGTGGGAAGCTGTGGGGTGCTCCTCACC
>NW_009924444.1:1370-3142 GCF_000696875.1 Nestor notabilis | reverse complement strand
CCCCCGCCCCGCAGCAAGCTGCCCAGCAGCAGTAATCAGCCACAACCCAGAAGGCTGAGAAGGAGGTGACGCGGATGGTGATCCTCATGGTGCTGGGGTTCATGCTGGCCTGGACGCCCTACGCCGTGGTGGCGTTCTGGATCTTCACCAACAAGGGAGCGGACTTCACCGCCACGCTCATGTCAGTGCCTGCCTTCTTCTCCAAGAGCTCCTCCCTCTACAACCCCATCATCTATGTCCTCATGAACAAGCAGGTGAGACTCCCCATGCCATGCAGGGTGACCCTCTGCCCTGGCCTTACCAACATGTCTGGGGACACTGCAGTTTTTTTGGTTGAATCTCAGCCTGGGGGGAGCAGCAAACTCAGGAGCTGTTGGGGGCTCTTGGTCCCATAGCACATCCCTGCTGCCCCCGATGCCATTGTTCTCCGTTTCTCTCCCCTCTTCAGTTCCGTAATTGCATGATCACCACAATCTGCTGTGGCAAGAACCCCTTTGGGGATGAAGACACCTCTTCCGCTGTATCCCAGAGCAAGACCGAGGTCTCCTCTGTCTCCTCCAGCCAAGTATCACCTGCATAGACCATGGACAGTTTGAACTGGGGTGACCAACCAAGCTCAGGGACCAAGACAGACATCCCACTCCCACAGTCTCCCTTCATGCAGTCCCTCCCTTGTGCACCAACACCCAGCCGTTAGCTGTGCACCTACTGCAGTAGCATCCCGCAGCACATGCACTGGACACCTCTGTGCCCAGTGGTGTGAACACATGGAGCTCTTCCCACTGACACAGCCCCTTGCAGGGCAGCCCAGGTCCCTTTCCCAGCTCCCAGGAGCTGGTCAGCTTCTGAGGACTGTCCCTGTCTGCCCCCCAGCTTTGTTCACACTGTGGGACACCCCAAACTGTGGTATTTTCCTCCCTGCCCTGAACCACATCCCTGCAGCATCCCCTTCCCCGGTGCTCAAGGGCGTGTTGCAGAAGGATTCAGCCCTCACTTAGAGCAAAAGCTAAGCCTGCAGGCAGAGCACCACTGCAACCCCCTGAGCACGACCCTGCAGCTGGAGCTGCCCTTCGCCTGAGCCTGGGGCTCTCGGAGCTGCCTCTGCTGCCGGCACGGCCGATGGGAATTGATACCCACAGTCTTCATAAATCAATACAACAAATGGAGCTGTGAGCAGGCTTTGCTTCAAGCCTGTCTCCCTGTAGCCCCAAGACAACAGTGTAGATACAGGGGTTTTCATCATGGAACCTGTAAATATTTGCTCACGTATTTCGAAGTCTCTTTCTCAACCCGTTCCTTTCTCTTCCTTCTCCCAACTCCAAGGCAGAGAAGCTGTCTTTCACCTCCACTCCTGCTGGCTGGACACTCACAGCCAACCTTGGAGGGTGGGACTGGCCCCTGAGCGCATTCCTGTACATATTTTATAAATAAGATGTCAGCACAAGGACTTCTTCAGTCAAGGAGTAGGGATTAGAAAATAAGAAATAAACAGAAGCAGCAGAGAGACAAATAGAGATGCTCCGTCCTTGTCCTTTCTGTGGGGCTGCACTGACAACATGCTGGTGTCCAGCCGAGAAAATGCAATGCTGCTTTTGGAGATGTGAGCTCAGAGCTGTCCCGAGAGCCATGGGAAGGGGGGATCTGTGGGTTAGATCACAGAGGGGAGAGCAGTGACTATCCCCAGCAAGGTGACATCCCCATTAGCCTTGAGCACCAGAGGGGTTTAGAGGCACAAAGAGACACAGACAGGGCACGGGGCAGCCAGTGCCACC
>NW_009924444.1:252-1352 GCF_000696875.1 Nestor notabilis | reverse complement strand
ACCTCACCCCCAGCCATTATTTTTCTATCCTTTAACATTTAAGCATCCTCTACGTAGCCTTAAATAAAGCTCCAGCAGAGCTTTTTGCAGAGTTCAAGTTCCCTTCCCCACGGGGCCCTTCGAGGCGGCGGCGTTCAGGAATTGGCAGAGTCAGGGAAAAATTGTTCCCTGTGTCAGTGAATTCGTTACGGAGCCGCTGGAGAATGATCCCGAGCACCGGGGCAGCCGGGCTCGGCCCTCCCCGCTCAGCACACGGGCCCCCTCGCAGGCATTTCCCTTCCTTTTGTCCTTCCTTCCTTTTGGTCCAAAGCAACCAACACCGGTGGGAAGCCCAAGGTGCACCCCTAGGACAGGAATGCAGGAATAGAAGCCACCATTTGCTCTGAGCCAGCAGCACAGCCATGGGGAGAGCCGTGGGAGGGGAGATATTGCCCCCAACCCCAGCTCCCTGGGCACCTCCAGCCTCTGCATTGCCCCATCCACCCAAACTGGGGGGTCCTGGCCTGATGCTGTGGGTCTGGCACCACTCCTGCACCAGCAGCTACACTGAATAATTCATGGCCCGCTCTCCCTGGCCTCCGGAGCCTCCTTTCCTTCACCTACAAAGCAACAAGCCCGTTTCCTTTTGTTGCTTGAAGCGAGGGAGCAGCAGAGGAGCGGAGGCTCCGCGGCTTTTTGGTAGTGAGCGGTTGAACGTGCTGCGTGAGGGAAGGCAGCGACCTCAGCAGCCCCTGTCTCACTCTTTGACTTCTGAGCGTAACACCCCGTGAAGACACAACCCTCCCAAACCACACATCCTGAACAGATCACGGAGCCTGGCTCTGCATCCCACACCCCACTTCTTCTCAAGTGCTGCAGTTACAGTTGAGGGCTGCTCGCCTTTTGCTGCGGTGCTGGAGGAACTCACAGTGGTGTAGCAGACCCTGGAGGGGGATAACAGCATCCCAAGACCCCTAACAGGGAGCTCTGGAGAGCCAGGGCCCACCTTAAGGTGGGTTGAGGCTTTGCAGCTGAATTTCCCATGGGTGGGAGAAGGATGAAGCAGGGTCCCACGGTGCTGCAGCTCACGGGCAGTGGCAGATGCTGGCAGCGACGCTGCA
>NW_009924444.1:0-221 GCF_000696875.1 Nestor notabilis | reverse complement strand
CAGCTGCACCCAGCATCCAGCTGCCTCGCCAGATGTGTCACTACCAACACCACCACAGCAGAGCAGCAGCTTTACCTCCTCGGTGCAGCTACCTCACTGCAAGGAGCCTTCTCAAGCTGGATGCTGTGTGTGATGTCCCGAGTGCAGCGGGCTGGCAATGCTCCCAGAGGTGCAGCTTTAGGTCATCCATGATGCAGAAGAGGGGCTGCATTATCTGGGGC
>NW_009924443.1:289-838 GCF_000696875.1 Nestor notabilis | reverse complement strand
CCAGCTCACCCCATCCCTCGCTTTTCCAGCAAGCCAATGGCAGCCGTGTCCATGTCCTCTATTCCACCCCATCCTGCTACCTGTGGGAGCTGCACCAGGCCAACCTCTCCTGGTGAGGCCAAGGGGGGACGCCAGCGTTGGGGTGGGAGGGATGGACACATGGATCCAGCCTGGATTTCCCTTCAGGTCCTTGAAGATGGATGATTTCTTCCCGTATTCCGATGGGCCCCACCAGTTCTGGACGGGTTATTTCACCAGCCGACCGGCCCTAAAGCGCTACGAGCGCCTCAGCAACAACTTCCTGCAGGTGGGAATGTCCCTGATCCCGTCACAAGCATGGAATGGGGTGGGTTGGAAGAGACCTTAAAGCTCGTTCAGCTCCTAGATCCATGGGCAGGGACACCTTCCACTAGAGCAGGTTGGTTCATCCCAACCCATTCCAGTGTCCCACCACCCTCACGGTGAAGAACTTCCTTATATCCCATCTAACTCCTCCCTTTTCCTCTTGGAAGCTGTTCTTCCTCATCCCATCCCTTTTAAAGCCCCTTT
>NW_009924443.1:0-226 GCF_000696875.1 Nestor notabilis | reverse complement strand
TCCCAACCCTCGTGCTGCCAAGGGCAGGACCCTCCATCCAAACCCCTCCATCCATCCATCCATCCCAACCCCTCCATCCATCCATCCCACAGATCTGCAGCCAACTGGAGGCATTGGCAGGACCAGCAGCCCGGGATGGTCCCTACGGACCTGGGGACAGCTCCGTGCTCCGTAAGTGCTGGGGTTGGGTAACTCGGGGACCCCCCCTGAACCCCCTTAATGTCCC
>NW_009924442.1:492-814 GCF_000696875.1 Nestor notabilis | reverse complement strand
CCCCTCCTCGGCCACTTCCTGCGAGCGGCTCCGAAGGCGTTTCCCTTTGTTCTCCGGCTTCCAGCTCCCCAAATGCCGAGTGTTCCCTGTGGAATTCCAATCGGACACCCTGAGGAATGTCTCCCCTTCTTTGCCGCCCTCGCGGCGTTCCCCGTTGTCCTGCTCTCCAGGCACCTTCTCCTGCCCTTCCAAGCTCTGCCGTCGCCCCCATCCGCGTCTCTCCGATGGTGGGAATCCAGCGTCGCCTCCATGCGGGATTCCTGGATTCCTTCCACCGGGACCACGGCTCCAAGCATCCCCTTGGGCCATCCGGGATGTCCTT
>NW_009924442.1:0-311 GCF_000696875.1 Nestor notabilis | reverse complement strand
GGCCACCAAAAGCCCTTGGTCCACCCTGAAGAAGGCCACCAGGACCTCTCTTCACCCCCAGACCCTGCTCTGCTTGCTTGACTTGGTGGCCTGTCCACTGAAGGTGGAGCAGATCCACTTGAGCTCCTCACCCAGACCTGGTGGTCCTCAGCTCCTACACCACCTTTATCTCCTCAGGAACATCTCCTAAAGGGCTTTGGAGGCTTCACATGGTTTCCCTTCCACCGTGAAGGTCCACGAACACCTCATGGAGTCAGCCCACAGAAGACCTTCACGCAGCACTGCCACGGCCACCACTACCCCATGGTCTC
>NW_009924441.1:943-1867 GCF_000696875.1 Nestor notabilis | reverse complement strand
GCATGGCACAGCTGGATGGGCATAAAGGCACAGGGCACAGCTGGATGGGCATGCAAAGATAATACAACAGCTGGATGTGCATGCGCAAGGGTCAATGCACAGCTGGATGTGCCTGTGGGGGCGTGGCACAGCTGGATATGCAAACAGGGGGCATGGCACAGCTGGATGGGCATGCAGGGTTGTGGTGCAGCTGGATGAGCGTGCAAGGGTTGTGCAGCAGCTGGATGTGCAATGCAGGGGCATGGCACAGTTGGATGTGGACCCAAGGATTGAGCAGCAGCTGGATGTGCATGCAAAGGTCATGCAACAGCTGGATGCGCATTCAACGTTGTGGCACAGCTGGATGTGCACGGTAAAGGCGGCCTGTGGGTATGACCAGCCCATCACACGGTGGTGCTGGGGGGGTCCCGAGGCTACAGCACTCACCTGCCCATTCCCCACATTCCCGTGGCGAGGCTGGGATCGCTGCAGGGTGTCCTGGTGGCATCTCCCACCAGCTCAGCCCCACACTGCCCTGGCACCTTCCGCTGGGCACTGGGTAAAGTTGGTCAAACCCAGCTGAACTGAGGCAGGAACTTGAGGAAACCCATCCTGCACCACACTGAGCCCTGGTGTGTGTCCAGCCCTGCACACCCACCACCCACTTCTGCACCTCGGGGATCCGGGGCACAGCCCTGATCTCCCCCTGTGCAGCCAGGGACAGCAGGTCTCCTCTGAGGGAACAAACCCCTCTTTGGAAAGTGCTGGCACTGTGAAGTGACTCTGAAGCAGCGAGTCCTGGCACATCCCGGGGAGGGGAAGGAGCCTGGCGAGTGGCTGCGAGGCTATTTTTTATTCCAAGATCAATTGAAAGGGGATTTGCGCTCTGTGGAGTGTTGGATTTCCTTCCCCATCCCCACTCGGCAGCTCTCCCCTCTCCCGGAG
>NW_009924441.1:0-898 GCF_000696875.1 Nestor notabilis | reverse complement strand
GTTTGGAAACGCTCTCCAATGCACAACAGAGGAGGCCGCCTGGTTCCAATGAACAGCCCGGCCTGTGCAGGGGCTGTTTATCCACGCCGGGCCCGAGCCCGGAGGCACAACCCGTCCCGTGGCACTTGTGTTTTTAAACAGTTTTCCATTGTCAGAGGTTTCCAGCAGGGATGAGGCCAGAGGCCGTGTTCGTGCTGGGGGGAGAAGGAGCAGCAGAGCCTGATGGGGATGTGTCCCACTGCCTGGTCCCTCCGCTGCCCTGACACTGGGGAGGTGATCCCCTCTTCTCTCTTCCCTTCCCCAGCAGGCTCATGCTCTTGGATCGGGAAGGCAGCAGCAATCCCTGGCCCGGAGAGCCCGGGTGCTGCCTCGGCTGCAGGAGCAGTTTGGAACAACAGGGTCTTGCTGGCATGGCTTTATTCCCTGGATTAAACCAGTAACTTCATGCTTTCTGGTATGAAAATAAAATCAGGGCAAGCAGGGAACATAAATAAACGTTACAAGACTTGGGAAGAGAGGGAATGTTCAGCAATACAGCTTTTGGACCCCTTTCAGCTTATTTGTAAGGCAAAAACTGGAGTCTGGGTTGAAACAGGCTTTCAAATTGGCTCCAGTTTTGACGTCCCAACATGTCCTTTTCCTGCTGGGGGAAGCTGTGGTTCAGACGGGACCGCAGGCTGAGCAGCAACGCCTTTGCTCACACCAGGGGCTGGTTTCCTTGCACCTTGAAGTAAGTTTTTGCCCCCGGGTATCCTCGTGGCCCCTTCCTGCCGGTGCTCCCGACCGGTCACCTCCGCTACTCCGCGTCCAGCCTCGGACCGGCCCGGGGAAAAAAGGAGTGGAAAAAGGGAAGGGGAAAAAGAGGTGGCACCGTCCCTGGGTGGGCTCGAACCACCAA
>NW_009924440.1:0-77897 GCF_000696875.1 Nestor notabilis | reverse complement strand
GCGGTAGGACAAGGAGTAATGGCTTTAAACTAAACAGGAGAACTTTAGGTTAGGTATAAGGAAGAAGTTCTTTACAGTGAGGGTGGTGAGGCACTAGAATAGGTTGCCCAAGGAAGTTGTGAATGCTCCAACCCTGGTGGTGTTCAAGGCCAGGCTGAACAGAGCCTTGGGCGACATAGTTTAGTGTGTGGTGTCGCTGCTCATGGCAGTGTGGTTGGAACTAGATGATCTTAAGGTCCTTTCCAACCCTAACTATTCTATGATTCTATGATTCACAACTTCTTTCTCCCTTGACTCTTTTCTGGGTTTGTGTCCCTCAAAATAGAATGGGTGAATTCCTCTCCTTTGATAGCCTTAAAAGTAACCAATTTTCACTAATCAGGTCAGTGACCTAATCTTTAGGTGACCTTAGGTCATTAAGGTTCCTCCAACCTTGGTCTTCTGTTTCTCAGCAAGTCTTTGTTTTGAACATGATCAGCATTTTGTCAGGCAACAAGATGATTCATACTCAAAGAAATGTCACACTCAATTGGGCTACTCTGCATGAGAAAACTGGTAGGTTACATCTGAGACAGTTGCTGCCAATTACATTCTCCATAGTCTAATTTTCAAATTCTACAATTCTCTGATTTAGGGAGGTGATGTGTTTTATAATAGACATAATAGATGCCTCTCCTTTGAAGGAACTGAATTCTTTGCTAACGTCAGAGAAAATTACTCACCCTGAGAACTTTGTAGGTTTCTGTAGAAGATGGTAGACTTACAGAGATGAAGCTAAGGTTTTTAAGATTTAAAATCACAAATGTAGTGAGGCAGCTACCTTCTAAATCCATTATTGATATTTCTTCCCCATCTCATTACATTTTCTCTTTCTATAGCTTACATTTGGCCATGGGAAGGTATTTTAAACATCTTCCATGTCTTCTTTCAAACAGTTGGGCTTTTCACATATCATGATAGCTTTGGCTTCAAACCTTTGGACATCTATCAAAATGTGCTTTTATAATTTTGCTTTAATATTTTGCTACACTTTTAATGTCAAACCTACGTTCCCAGACCGTTATGCTGAATATAACTTGAAGCTTTGGCAAATCAGTTCCTTTAATTTTCCAGATGAGCACATTGCTGTTTTATGATTTGTATGTATGAACTACATTTAAGCAGTTTATAAGCACTAATTCATAAGCAAATAGCATTTAAAGGTCAGTACTTAATGTTTCTTTATCTGTTACAGTAAGTTTTAATAGTCTACATGTGACATTATTAATCTCATTATTAATAAAGTTAATATCTACAAATTTTCCGTTGTGAATGAGATGTTCTAGAAATCACATCTAGATTGAAGTCAGTTATACTGTAGGTTTTTCCTCTTTAGCATTCTCTGGAAACATGCTGAAGGAATATTTCACCTTATTTTTCACTTTAAAAATGCTTTTTTAATTCCTGACCAGAACAAACCCATTTGTGCAAACTGATACCTGCTCCATGATCATCACAGCACATCTACTAAATCATTGTAGGACAAATTTTGCTGTTATTTATACACACACATTTTCATTGTGGAGTCAGTGGACCTCAGAGAGGCTAAAGAAGCATCAAATCAGACATTTTAATGTTCTGATATTAGGATGTCTTAACTCACTCATGGATTCTCATAGTCTCAACACAGCGATTCAAAGATTTGCTGTCAGTAGCTGGAATTCATCTATTCTTGTTCATTTTCTTTGGAACAAATTTCTTTACTTTTTTCCACCTCACTTTCTGATAGTGAAAGATTCTGTCAGTCCCTGGCAAAATCTCAAGAAAATCAACCTTGCAGAAACTTCTTTCCATTTGTTTCCTGATCTAAGCACTCTATGCATTCTGCTTAATTTTCATGGGATATTACTTCCTACAGACAAATGTCTAGATCTGCTGTATTGGCTTATTCTCTTTTAGGTGTTTCTTGTCATTTTATCTATGCGTATGCAATATCACATAGAAGATTTACCACATATCTCTACTATGACAAATACTACTGGGTGCACATTCCTATTTAGTTTTCCTTTACCAGCAAGCTAAGACGTGCAGTTAATTCAGTATCTGACCCGCCAGAGGCATTATGTACCAAATCTAGCTAACACTGCAGCTCTGTAATTCTACCACACTGGTATAATGCCCAGGGACTGAGTTGAAATAATAATCAGAAGGAAGCTAAGCTTCTGATATTAGATCACTTCAGTTCTATCAGACAGGTACCTTTCCTCAATGCCTTTATGGGCCTAGCCACTTTGTATGTGTTTCTGCTGTAGATAAAGAGTACTCAGAGACCACCGTATACAGAAAAAACCCATAGCATTTCTGTTCCAGTGTGTTCTGTTTGTTTCTGTGTCTGGTAATATTGGGTGCATGATTATGCAATGCCCTCAGCTATGGCTCCAAAGTCTGCAAGAAGTACTTTCTTTCACTGTAATGCTACAGTGCTCCCGAAGCTGCTCTCGGTGTTTTCTGAATTTGCTTTTAAGTAAGCTTCTGCTTTTCACAATTTTTATTAGCAACAAAAGCTAACCAAATCTAGCTGATCCCAGTGCCATATTTCAATCCACAGTGCATGTTTTCTCATCAAACTTACAGCTTTGAACATTTAAAAAGTCTTGTCAAACATGTTTTTTGTTATTGTTATATTAGCAAGAGTTGAGTAAGGACCATGAAGATCTTGATAGACACGGACATTTGCTGCTTTCTTTATGAAAAACTTACTTCTCCTTTCACATTTGTTTCAGCTTCTCAGTGAGAACACCCAGTTCAATATTTCTGCATTCTGTATTCACAACTACAGAGCTTTCTCATCATCACTAGGCTTCCACAACCATTAACAGGACAGGTAGTACTTGCTTTCTTCAAAGAAATGTGGATTGGCAAGCTATGTTCTAACATGGGCAAACTTGCAAATAAATACAGAAACTCACACAGATCTCAAAATAGGTCTTTTATACCACAAAAGGACATTTCCTCCAGAATGAAACTTGTCAAGCTCTGAAAAAATATGGTGCCTGTAAATGAGCTTGAGTGTCAGAATGATGAAGTTCCTTGCAGCATTTCCTCCTACATAGACAGAAAATAAACTTTATCTGAGGAGTTTCTTCATTGTATTAAGGCTAACTACTATGTAGACCACTTATTATAGATTGGCTGGTACTGAAGTCAATGAAGCTTTACAGTGACTGAAAGTCCACTCTTTTTCTTAGTAAATAAATAAATAAGCAAAACCAAGTCCCTAAAATTAGATGTCATCTTTAAAGTGTGTTTTTTCTTGCACAGGGATTCTTCGGTCTTGTCTCCTTAGAGTTATTTCTCATTTTAGTCACCTTCCCTGTTCCATTTGTGTTTAATTGCACATTGTTTTCCAAAGAACTTTCCTGTGAAGACTCTATTGATTTTGGCTATATAGAAAATAAAGGATTAAACTTTAATTCATTCCCAATTGCAGTAAAACTGAGAGTATGAACCAGTAGTGATATATAAACTTCTCTAGAGGTGCATAAGAAATTGAAAGGCTATGTCATTAGTTGTGTTGTTTGATAAAACAAAATAAAAATAAGTAAAAATTCAATGAAATAATACCATTTCTCACTGTACAACTAGCATAGAAAAAAACCCAAAACCCTTCACTTTCACTGTTTTAAATGGAAACACCAGAATCATATTTAACATTCATGTTCCCAAGGTAACTAAAAATCTCTAGCTGTGTATTCACACAGCTATGGATTTATCCATCTGTCTTCTACATATAGTTCATCTATAAATTATCTTTTATATCTTCTATCTCTGATATATATGTCTCTTCATTCAGATATATCTTATATCTGCCTTGCTAAAATCATATATACCATACATATATTATATCTGTCCTTGTTAAAATAGAAGAAAGACATGGTGACAGATGCAGGCCTGTTCTTTGATTACATAGTGATTCTATTCCCACCAGACTACTTAGTGTTTTTGTAATTTAGAATTGTAAAGAGTAAAAAATCAATACCCATGCAAATGGAATGATTAATCAGAGAAATTTATGATGCTGACATTCTTGTTTGATTCCTAGAGTATGCTAAACATGGAAGGGAAATTCCAATGGACCCACAAATTTTTCGAAGTTTTAATAACTCTCTTCTGATAAGTGCGGATTGATAAACTTCCAGAAGACTCCATTTTGCAAGAACTATAAAAACTCACTACTTGGCCTGTGAAGGCTGTGCAACCTTCCAGGATCATTATCAACAGAAAATCCATCAACCTTGTCATTTACAAAGATAATTGCAGTAACAACAATTCTGGAGAGCTGCTAATTTGGATACCAGGAAATTTATTTTCATTCTCTGGCCCTAATGTCAAATATTTTTCATGAAAGCATATTATTGCATTCTCAACAAGACTTCTGTCGTGTTATTATATGCTCAACAAGATTTTTTGAAAAGATGAACTTGAATTTCTGTCTCCCTGTATCTTACAAAAATAATACTAATGACTTGTTAGTAAATAGAAATACAAAACAGGTACACTAGATGAGTAATTTAGCTCATTCTATGACCTGACAACCTGACAAAGGTCAGCAGCATATTTTGAGGAAGAGTGAATTAGCAGAGAAGTACCGAGTACTCTGTCCCTCATATTCACTGTTGTCCTTTACCAGTCTGTAGGTGTAACACAGATGGTGTCTTAGTAGATTTTTGCCTTGAATATGTCAGATTACCTTTTGAAAATATGCAAATTCCTATTACTCGAATTGTAATGTGCCAATTAATTTAACATTTTAGATATGCATTGCAGGAAAAAAAAATCATTCTTTTTAGTTTCCTTTTACATTAATTGCAGTTGCACTTCCTTTGTGAGGAAGACTCCTTTGAGTCTTTCTTGTAAGCTACCCCTGCAAACTGGAACAAAATTTGACATTATAAAGTGTTTCTCAACTATTTTGGAATTTACTTTCTGATTTTTTTCAATGAGAAGAAGAACCAGAGAGAATAAGATTTTCTGAGTAATAAGATGAAAGAAATAAGAAATATATAAATTTTAACTTTACTTTTTTACACTCACACCCCCTTTTTTCATATGAAAGAGTTCTTAACTGAAATGACTTATTTCAGTTTTATTCACAGTTAGTGTAGTAGAAAAGCATTCTTCATGCTATAAATCTTTAAGTCAAACAAATTCCTTTATTTTATAGAAAAAACGTGTTGGCTAACATAAACATTTTCAACATTAAGAATAATGTTAGCTCTTTATTGAATCTTTTTTAACAATTTCAGATGAGATACTATCCAAAAGTTTTAATTTAGTCCACCTTTAATTTTAGTCACCTTTCATTCAAGCTATGTTATTATTTCCCTAGTTGTTCATTTTAGCCTTTCTTCTTAATAGCATATACACCAGTCCAAATGCATATTTCTGCTTAAATCTCTTCTCTAACGTATACCACTATATTACCTGTCTTTAAATGTCATCTATTAAAAATTACAGCATGTAATTTTCAGGCTACCAAAGAGAAGGGTGTTTGAGGTTCTTTGGCTTTGTTTCACAAGTTGATTTATTACCTTGAAAATAAGGGGAAAATAATAAAAATCCAACACCAAGGGATAATGATTTTTTTTCACTTATATTAGGGATAGACCTTTGTTCCACCTAGAAGCATGTTAGATATTAAATACAAAATTCCTAACAGCACTTTGAAGTCAACTCACAGCCGAATAACGTCAAAGAAAAACCACTCATTTTAGTGATTCTGAAGATTTTTAGACTCTCAGGGGAAGCAAAATGGCTCAGTTGTCTATTTGGCCTTTACTTGAGCCTTGGCAGGACCTGTTGAGTGGTAAGTCAACATTTACAGATGAAAGAAAAAAAGGAACAAAACTTCCCTGCAGAATCTGTTGGTGCTCCTTCTAGCACTGTTCCTTCCTCCCTAAACCTCATCCCACCTCCAGACTGTTCATCTACCCTTTCTCCTTCTGCTTGTCCACAACATTTATCACAAGAAATTTGTATCGTTTGCTAAGAAGCCTCAATGTTCTCACCATATTCTTAACAGTGCACTGAAAGCTCTATGCTTTAATTACTTTGGGATTCTGTTTGAGCAAAATAGTGTAGTAATAGGAAAATGTTACTGTAATTACAAACTCTACAAACCAAATGGCTATTACGAATGTTAGCTCTCCTTTCTTTGTACTTCAGAAAACAGATTATAAAGAGCTTTTCTCTGACTATATAATTTGCAGCACTTTTAGATCTTCCTTCTAGCAATTACAAACTTAGGCTGCAGCATAGGATATGAATTGGTTAAATGAATCATAGAGTAAACAAGGGTAAAAAACATAGAGCAGACAAGGGTAAGAAACTATTGGTTACCTACTGCTTGTCGTAATTGTCTATATTCATGTTTTTAATCTAGTGTAAATGTAATAACCTTAATACCCATACCAGTACTACTAATACTCTCCTCTTGTCTAAAGATTGGCCATATTAGTTAATACTTGTGGGTTACATTTGGTCCTTTACCTTTTATCATGTTAAATTCCATCATCTGATTATCAGTTTCAATGACAGACATTCAATTGGCTAAATATTGCAGAAGAAAGAAAATACGGGATTTAGCATGAAGAAGGAGAAACTGGTAGGTGTTGCATTTAGTGAAATATAATCTAAAAACCCAATGATGAAGAAAATGGGTAATTAAAATGAAGTAATTCTTCCAACATCTTTCAGTCAATCTAGGAAATTCTCTGTAGCTAGAAGTCAAGGAGTCGAATGGTATAGCTGAATTTCTAAAGTGGCTGGATAATTTTATGATCTGATGCATAACTTTGGTAGTTAATGCCATTGGTTTTATATCATTAACTGAATCAGGAAGGTATTTTTATCTCCACTTTGCTACTGCACAGTCAGCCAACTGTATTATGAAGTTCATGGTTGAAGACAGCCATAATCTCCCCTTAGCCAATCTCTTTTTAAGATGGAACAAACTAAATTTTCTTGGCCTTTTCTTGTATCTGATGTGCTCCAGCCTCCTGAGCATTTTGGCCCTCCACTGGGCTCTCAACAGTATTTCCATGGCTTTCCTGTACTGGTGAGACCCAAACTAGACACAAGACTCCTGTTGTGGTCTCACAAGTGATGAAGATGGGGGGATAATCACTCCTCTCAACCTGCTGCCTACACTCTTGCAAATGCAGACAGGTGTATGGTTAGCTTATGTCCCAATACATTCTTCAAGAGAAACCTCAGTTCCTGCCTTTCAAAGCTGGCTTCCAGCAGTTCAGCACCAGGTCTGCATGGCAGCACAGCTTTGCATTCACTGTTGTTGAACCTCTTGAGGCTGTGGTCAGCCCATTTATCCCGTTCAGGTTTCTTAAGCCCTGTTGAGCAATCCTGCCCCAGTACGTATCAGTCACTCACCCCTCTCTGAAAACTTTTGGTTGGTGCATTTCATTCCATCATCCTGATCATTAATAAAGACATCAAGCAATACATGCATAGTCTGAGCTTTGGCTTTACCAAATTCACTCCAGCATAGGATCTTCCCAAATAGATGAATGAACAAAGGAACATCCTACAAGGCAGTCAAAAATTATAAACAACAGTAATAATTTCAAGTATTGACAAAAATTATTACGTGTGAGAAATAAGAAAGATCTATATGTGCACAATCGAGGAAGCAGAAGGAGGAAGTATCTAATTAGGTATATTACAGTTATGGTTTTTAACGTGTTATAGTGTACATAATGTCCACCAGTATATATGAGTGACTCTTCATTAGGGTCTGTAGTGATAGGACAAGGGGCAACAGGTTCAAACTTAAACAGGGGAAGTTTAGGTTAGATATAACAGAGAAAACTCTCCCCAGCTGATTTAGCTGGGATAGGGTTAATTTTCTTCCTAATAGAGTACTGTGTTTCAGATTCAGTCTGAGAATAATGCTGATAACACAGCAATGTTTTAGTTGTTGCTAAGTAGTGCTTTCCGTAATCAACAACTTTTCAGTCTTTCATGCTCTGCCAGTGAGGAGTGGAAGAAGAAGCCAGGAAGGAGTACAACCAGGACAGCTGACCCAAACTAGCCAAAGGGATATTCCATACCGCAGAACTTCATGCTCAGTATATAAACTGGGGAGGGGTGTTGACTGATCACTGGTCATCAGTCAGTGGGTGGTGAGAAGTTGTATTGTGCATCACTTGTTTTTATTGAATTTCATTCCTTGATTTCCTTTTTTAATTTTTATTATAATAATGTTTTTTATTTTACCAATATATTCTACTTTCAACTAGTGAACTGTTCTTATCTCAGACTGCAGGTTTTACCTTAGTTTGACTCTTTGCCCTTCATCCCACCAGGGTAAGGTAAGGGGAGTGAGCAAGCAGCTGTATGGTACTCAGTTGCTGGCTAGGGTTAAATCACAATAGGGTTTTTGCATAATAGGTTATGTTGCACAGAGGAAAGAGCAATGTCATAAAATTTATGGGACTTTTTTAAGGAGTTGTGGAAACATGCACTGGGATGCTTAGAGGAGGAACCAGAAGTGGATAAAGTGAAGGATCAAGTTGGATAAACTAGGTGCCTGATAGCAGATGCAAAGTAATCTATACTGTACCTGTGAATGTTAACGAATTTGGACTAGTAGGAGGACAGGTCTGAATGCCAGGTGTAATGGTTCTGTCATGAATGCTATTGTACATCAAATTTTAGAATTATTAATTACAAACAGTAGAAATTACGAATAGGGTGTTTTATTTCTAAGAAACTTCCCTGAGAACTCTGAAGCCAACATTGCTGGCGATCATCTCAGCAGTCAGGATGTCTGCATTGTGCTGTTCCTAGAGGTCTGTTGATGCTGCACAACATAGGGTTCCCACCATCTGACATTATCTGTGCTATTGCTTATTTTCTTCTTACGTTGTTTCCAACAAATGGGAATTTAATCAATACTTTATGGAGTCTGAGTGCCTTTCTTAGTGGGACCCATACCAAACACTTGGGACAATCATAGAATAGTTAGGGTTGGAAAGGACCTTAAGATCATCTAGTTCCAAGCCCCCTCCCATGAGCAGGGACACCTCACACTAAACTATGTCACCCAAGGCTCTGTCCAGCCTGGCCTTGAACACCGCCAAGGATGGAGCATTCACAACTTCCTTGGGCAACCTATTCCAGTGCCTCACCACCCTCACTGTGAAGAACTTCTTCCTTATATCTAATCTAAACATCCCCTGTCTAAGTTTAAAGCCATTACTCCTTGTCCTACCGCTAGAGTCCCTAACAAAGAGTCCCTCCCCAGCATCCTTGTAGGCCCCCTTCAGATACTGGAAGGTTGCTATGAGGTCTCCACGCAGCCTTCTCTTCTCCAGGCTGAACAGCCCCAACTTTACTTTTCTTTTAATAAATGGAAATAATCCAGAGAATTATCTGGTTTATAAATCAGCAGGTACAGGAAACTAAAGTCACTCTGCTCACTAACCTATATCCTTTCTAAATAAGAAATCTCAACAGATCCAGCACCTTTTACCCTCTGTATTTCTAGTCTACACAGTTTTTGCTAATAACATTTTTTAGTGGATGTTACGAAATGTATCCTCATGCCTAATGGATGACATATCTGAAGTGCTGGAAATAGTGGCAGAACTCTGTAGATCAACTGCAGAAGAAGGAATGAAAAGCTCAAGAGGATGGCAATTCAGGAAGCTACTTCAGCTGGAGAACAAATTGTCTTCATTGGCTAGAAAGTAAATACTATACACTCTACCAACTTCATAGGGCATGTTCAGAAGATGTGAAAATACAAGCTTTGATTTATAAAGGTTAGAAAATACTAGTATAAATTATTTCACTGTCCTCATCCACCCATCTTCAACCAGTGCACAAAGATTCACATATCGACAGATACTATTTCACAGCACACCAGGACTTCCATGGAGTCTTTTATTCTTCAGTTGTGCTCTGAAATTAAAATATTTAACCTACTTTTGAAAGTATTTTTAATTGCATTCTGTAAGTCTTGCATTCAGACAGTTCTCTTTACTGTGTTTTCACTAGTTCATATGAACATGAGAATTGGCAGGTTGGATTAAAATCTTCAATGTTTATGTGAAAATAGGCAATTTTTTAAAAACTTTTTTGTTGAACAACATTTTATTTTAAAAAATGTTTCTACAGTGCCTCATTTATTACATAGTATATCTATATATATTTAATATACACATAATTATAAACATAAAGAACCTATGTCAGGGTTCTTCTCCAACAGTTTATCAAGGACATTGAAAAGCAAGTGAAAAAAACCTCTGTAACTCATTCTTCAATAAAAACCATTGAGTTCACCACTGTTACTGACCTGTCAGTCAATCCAGGAAATGGTACTTCTCTAGTGGTCAAGGAAGAATATAAGTCTTTCAAAGTACACAATAAACATTTCACAATATCACCGGCATGTAGGCTATGTTACTGCAATCTTTTCAGACATGGCTGAATTCAGCACTTTATATCTTTTGTCTACAGTGCATCCACTGAGTTTTATAAATTATTCTTAGATTTCAACCTGTTCAGTAATAGAATCAGGTAGTTATTGTACTAGAAGCCTTCTGAGTACAAATCAAATCCACTTGACACATAACATTTTTCATAATATTCATAAAAATAAGACAGGCAGAAAATCCAAAATTTCTTGCATTTGGTAACAATCTGAACACCTAATATACATATGCATAATATTCTGTTAGATGATGAAGATCTTTCTTTTAATTTCTTTAGGCAAATAAAAGATTAAAACCACAGGTCTCCTACATTCTTGGAAAATCCTATTCTTACGCTGTAGGAACTGGCAGTGATGAGTTCTTTTCTGGTAGATATCCTGAGTGCAGTCTTACTTTTTTCTATTTATTTTTCAGTGAAATTCAGTGATTTTTGTATAAAATAGTAGTGTGAGGGAGGAAAAAGGCTGATGGATAGGCTTATTTTGCTGAATGAATTAAAGTAACAGCCCTAGGCAGAAGTAAGTGTTCCATACTTATTCAAAGTGAAGTCTCCTTAAAGGCTAAAAGACAGCTCTAATTTGAAAATATTTTTTTCCATATTTTCAGAAGGAAAACCACCAGATCCATGTACTTATGGACATTGTGTATTTTGTGAATTTTGCCAACGGTCCTTTTCTGCATAACAAGATTCGTGTTGGTAGAATGCCAAAAAAAAAATTAAATTGTACCAAGCAGCTTTTCTGTGCATATCCTGTTAGCTTTCCTGGTATCAAGAACTATAATTTGCTTTCTAGAATATTAAACCAATTGTAGAAATATACCTCAGGGCCTAGAAAACATATGATTATTTTTGTGCTATTTACAATGTCTTGTCTCTTTTAGGTTACAAAATTGTAAATAAGGAAAAGACAGAAGTTTTGAACTAAAAAAAACCAGCATAACATTAAATAAAATCTTAAATTTATGTTCATCTTTTAACCTTGGCTTTGGCAGATATAGATGGACAGGCATGCCACCAAAAAACTTCCATTGTTTCTTCTCACTTTGCATTCCACAGGATATCATATCTAATCAAATAAGATTTTATTTATAAATAGAATTTTGATGTTTAAACCAGAGATGACATCTCAAAAGAGAGATTTGTCTTTATGGATTTACCTGTAGGACACTCAATACTTTGTCCACAGCATCAGTTCAGCATCAGTTTAAATTTTTCAAACTGATGGAAAAACTCAATTTATTAAGATGTCAGCAGTCAGCATGTACCCCATTTGCTAAAATCTATACGCATTTAAAAGTGTTTTGCTCATAGTTTCCCTTCTATTCTTATTCTAAGAACTTTACAGCTAACAGATAATGTATTTATATATTATTTTGAAGTTATTCAAGATCAGGTAAATTTGTTTCTGGCTTTAGAAATATATAGGTTTATGGTCCTTTCTATAAAATTCTAACATATTCTAGTATTTGAATACACTTCTTATTCTGTTTGCTTTTATTTATCTAAATAGCAACACAAAAGAAGGACTGAGCAGATAACTTGGAGAAAAATAATGGATACAAAACGGGAAGATATTATACCCATCAATAAATTGTTGGGTTTTTTTTTCTTTCATTCTCCCTAAATTTATCCAGCCATGCTAAATTACTGAGTCACACATTAATGAGAAATATTCATAAATATGTTTACATGTGTCTTGTTTTTCTAATAATAGAAATGAACAATTGGAAGATTAGAACAAAACACTATATATTCAGTGAAAAAAATAACAGAAAAAAAAGTCAAAATATTTTCTCATTCTAATCCTACAGAAGGAAAGAATAGAGCTTTTCTGTCAGCAAGTTGCACTTCTCTATTTTCAATATTGCTTTTGATGTTATGTGAGGTCATTTGTTGCTGAAGCATCTTTCCATCTTTTAAAGGAAAGTCAAATTACTTATATGTTCAATAACTGGTTTAATCATTATTTGTTCATTCAAAGAAAATTAATATCAGGAGAAAAGACCAGATTTTCTCTTTATGTCCAGAAAGAGAAGAGAGAAAGACCCACACTAATTAGATTCCTGATGACACTCACAGTATTGATTACTGAACATCAGCCAACTTGAGGGCATGCTGCTGCACTTTTCAACTGAGACAGCTTGCTGTAAAAGATTAAAATATAGCTGTGAGGCTCTTGAAATTTGGAAAATTCAAAGGAGAATCTATACTGTTTGAAGTGGGGAAGAGGGCTAAGAAAAAGTATTACTTGCCAAGCTCAACTGCTACTGCTGAAAAGACAAAGACTTAGTTTGACAAATTGACACAGGGAAACATCAGTCTTAGATCAGGCATCAGTTCACCTTTTGCCCTGCACCAAACCTTAAAAGAGACTTTTTATACTGAGAAAGAATCTGCACACAGGCATAAACTCTGTTCTGGGCACAACAGATAATGCGATGTTGTTAGTCTTAGAGGAATATACAATCTTCTGTTCCTGTTTTATCATGCCAATCTGGTTTTGGACAGAAACTGTTTCTTTAATATTTGGGATATTAAGCCAGGTAAGGCTATTATTCACAGATAATTTAACAATTTAAAAAATGGTATCATAAATGCTACAATAACTTTTTTCGTAGAATCATAGAATGGTTTCTGTTGAAAGAGAGCTTTAAAGATCATCTAGTCCACCCTGCCCTTGTCATGGGTAGGAACACCTTCCACCTAGACCAGGTTACTCAAAGCTTGTCCAACCTGGCCTTGAACACCTCTAGGGATTGGACAGCTACAACTTCTCTGGGCAACCTGTGCCAGTGCTTCACCACCCTCACAGTATAGAACTTCAACCTAATATCTAACCTAAATCTAGCCTTTTTTAGTGTAAAGCCATCCTCCTTTGTCGTACCACTACATGCCCTTGTAAAATGTCCAGATTTCTTGTCGGCTCTTTTAGGTGCTGGAAGGCTGCTATAACATCTCCCTGGAGCCTTCTCTTTTCTGGGTTGAACCACACTCTCTCTGTTGTCTCATTTTTCCATTACTGTTTGAAGTCTGAAAACTTTACTTGATTAAAGAATTTCTTTCAATAGATCCTTATTTTCTAAATATGAGATGTGTCAAATTCTGTGATATCACTGACATGATTGTAATGCCTTTGCTTGTAATTAGTTTTACATTTCAATACGAGTATTACTACAGAGATATTTTTAGGGAATCGTTCCATAATTCTTCATGAAAACTAATAAGTAAGCTGTTTCCTGTGCTCCACTAGTGACATTTAATAAAAGCCTACATCTTTATTTTCATGACTGCAACAAGCATAGGAAGTGCTATGTTTTCTGTTCGCCACACCAGGAGGTAGTTTGGCAGGACATGGCAAGTAAAACAGGTATCATCTCTTATATGTTCTCAGCATAGAACATGGTTCACAAACATGAGAAATTGAACAATTAATCCTAAGGTGAACATGACATGAAGCTTAAAGGTAGCTGAGCTGTTAGGTATGTTTTGCAGCATAAATTTCTGAAAATGTATGGAACTTCTGCAGGTTACATGCTGCTGGAAATGCCAAGCACCTGCTTCCTGTTGAGCTTCAGCTTTAAGTTTTTGAAGTTACGCAGATTAAGATCAGTCATACATGGCAAGGAACATTAAAGGATATTTTTTTGGTATAAAGAAACCCTGAATTTTTAAGTTCTCCCTGTTGTAGAGGACTTAATCATTTATGCCACTGCTAATAGTAAATTAAGTCTTTAAATGTCAGACCGTTGTTCTACATCTTTCTCAGAACAGAACCAAATAAAACTTCTTGCTATTTGTAGTCTGGCATTTACCCACTAAGAAGGGAGTCAACAAACACAGTTTTTCTTGCTGCTGATCTGGAAAAGCAGTGCTCCAGCAAGCCTCATTCTTCAGGAATTAATACTTCATTCCACCCCACAGACCTCACACTTTTCCCAAAACAAATACCCAAAACTGATTTAACCATGAAGTTTAAAACACTGGCACTGGAAAAATAATTTGTCTATATTAGAAATTCCATATATTAACGAGACAAAATAGAAATGCTTGAAAATCTGAAAATAAACAGTCTCATTGTTTTCAGTGGTGTTAATATGGTACATCTTATTAACAATAAACTCCTTGGTAACAAAAAATAGAGAATAATTAGCATTCTTATAATGACTACAACTGTCATTTAAAAATACAGTATAAAACATTAATGCCTCAAAATTATGAAATATGAAACTAAACACAAAAATCAGACAGAAGGAAACATTTATTTTAAATATACACCGTATATAATAGTAGATTGAAGTATTACAGCAAGCAATTTTTTCCTGATATGAGATACTATTTTCTGAGCAGCAGAACCTTATGAGGAAATACGACAGTTTTGATAGAATAAATTTTGAAAAAACAGGTAGCAATTTTGATAAAAATACACAGCATTCTAGTTGTTTTCTTATCAAATAAAAATATGTGAATTTTTAATTTCTAAATTATAACTTTGTTTATGTATTTAATTTCCTCTTAAATAAGCAAAATCAAACCAGGATTTAAATATTTTGATTTTATCAAAATAGAATGGATTTCTTTTGAATATTTTTTTTAGTTTTTGAAAACACGTATTAATTTAGAGCTTTTGACAATCTTCCTGGTTTTATTTTGGACAAATATATTTATCAATATTGCACCACTTCAGTATCAAATTTCAACATGTTCAAAAATCATCCTACAGTGTGCCAAGGCTGAAGCCAAAGAGTTCATACCTGAACCATCTGACAGCTTCACATTCAGTCTTCAGAAACCCGATGTACAAACGCTACTTTATTAAGAAAAAAAAAAAAAAACCAAACAAACCCAAACTCAAACATTAAAAAGCTTAGTTTATCTCTTTCATTTGATTCACATAATTTTTCACATGAATTGTTAAATACTAATCTTTTACTTATTCCTTGGGGCAACAACTGTTCTGTTAGTGAGACAGAGAGTTTATTTTGGTATTTCTTAAGCCTGGTGTAGTTCAAATAAAAATGTAGTAGAATGATAATGTAATTTAATTGTATTCATCAGGTCAATGAGGTAGTGTTTTAATAAACTTAATCAGTTCACTCTTCCTTCCTGCAATCATATCTATCAGTGTAGTCTTCCTCCCACCACAGAGAACTTTATTCCAATTAATCAGACCACTTCAGCTTTTCCTCACTCCATTTAAACCTTCTGCAAATGCCACCTACACCATGTCATAAGATTTATTGCCACAAATAGATGCATCACTTCAGCTCATTACTGCTGAACTTCAACATATTTTCACATTAACACATTTACTTAGGCACAGGGCCATGGTGATTCAGCTTCCTTGATGCTGCAGGTTGGTTAAGGTTTACGGCTACATTGTGTGTATTTTGGGAACATTCACTGCATTTGCGTGCTAAGGGTTAAACAGGACTCTTTTCTCCTCCATAGGCGACAACACTTCTAAGCATTGCTTTCTCATTCATTATTATGCTTTACTAAAGCTTCCATTACAGCAGCAGTGAAGATTCACTTTTCTGTATCTTTCATTTACCAGCAGGATAATTTTGGTTTTCAGCACACAACTGCATGGAAAGGAACACTTGCAAATTACAGCCACACTGGTCATCCCACTACCTGATAGCTTCATTAGAAGCCAAGTTCATCACACTGACTTTTGTACTAGTGTGCAATGATGTCACAGGTGTCACCACATGGCACCATACAGATAAGAGAAATGAGAATAATCTGAGGATCAATCTGTAACTGCAACTAAAGCCCTGTATCTCTCTAAGGATTGTGATATTTCCCTCAATATGGCCCAAAAGTATAGGTGGACCATCTGAAGCTATAATTGTCAAAGACGTGTAGCTCTGTTACTAAAATAGCTATAGATATTATTCAAATACAGTCTAAAAATGTAAGGCATAACATCAGAAAGTTGTTAACTGAATTTCATGAAACCATATCACAGTTAGCTTAATCCTTCTGTGGAGCAGCAAATATCACATTAATGCATACACAATGACAAAGAGCAAAAGCAAGGTACTCCCAGTTAATATACTATTTGAGGAGGATGGATTTTTTAAGAGGTGAAGAGTGCTTCAGGAAGTATGAACATTATACTGATTACAAACAGTAAATTAGTAAAATCATTACTCTATCTTCACAGAACAAATTGATAATATTGTAGCACTGTGACTCATCTAACTATGCTTCAGTAATAACAGCCATATCTAGAGGTTTTTCATTTTTATTAGTTTGTCTGTTTTGGTTAGTTGGTTTTTAGTGTAGAAATGGCCTTTAAAAAACTGTTCAGGGTCTATGTACCATGTTTAGAAAAGGTAATCTGGTTTGTACCTGTTGACTTTCTTTCCTGGGGGTATCAATATTGCTTCCTGGGACATAAAAATACACATGCATTCATGGTATAGTTATGATGCAGATGTGCCTACGTGTACTATGCAAACGTACTGCTTAAGGCATCAACAAGCATATAGAATCATAGAATCATAGAATAGTTAGGGTCGGAAAGGACCTTAAGGTCATTGAGTTCCAACCCCCCTGCCATGAACAGGGACACCACACACTAAACTATGTCGCCTAAGGCTGAATCTATGAACCTGGACGAAAGAGGGGAAAGGTATGCATTGTGAGACCCTCAAATTCTGCAGTGAGTGGTCATGCACCTCACCTTGGCAGACGAATAGGTCATTGACCTAGACTTATACCTGTATATAGACAAATAATCAAACCAGTATTCTGTACCCAGCTATAAAACTCTTGGTGCCTCTGTTTCACATATGAGTAACATCTTGAGCTAGTTTGTAGGTGTGCTTGTTCTGGGAATCTCTCTCCACCAGGCTGATTGCAAAGCCCACAGATATGGCCGTACTGAGACCAAAATTTTGCTGGGAGGCAGAAGGTCTCAGACAACACAGCACACCCCTCCTGTGGCACCACTGCGGGGGGTCACAAAATAATTGCTTACTCTGTATTTAGGCATGCCTTCACCTCCTATTATTGTCTACTTCTTACTTCTTATTAAAGGTATACGGAAGATTTCCGACTTTATCATCTGGCTTATAGTTTCTTTCAGTTCTTATATCTGGATGCGCACTTGATGAAGTGTCATCTTAATTTTTTTTTGCTCTTTTATAATTTTTATATCCTTTGCAAAATAGGCACATGTGTACATACAACACACATGATATCAGCAATTCATTGTTTTTCATCCAGGGTAATTTTCTACAATAATCTGCACAGTGGGTATAAAGGAAAAGATTTAGTGACTGTCAAACACTGCACATGTAAAACACATAATAATAACAACGACAATATCTCAGGTACAATTATATCATTTTAAAATCTGATACTTTTTAGTGAAATATAATTAAGGAAAATTAATACCAAATCTATGAATAGATTGTGTCTTGACCTGTTGTTGTACAGATGTCTGACTTTTACATAACTATTCCAGTGCACAGGAAAATTGCAAATTTTATTTCCAAACTGCCTTGTACATCATCTTCATGTTGTAAGCAACAAGGTAAAGTTCCCAAGATATGCTGTTCTACGTATGAGCCTTAATATAGCCTCAATATTTGGCATTATTTACAGAAAAATGTACTGTATGCCATACTCAGACATGCATGGTTTTATAGATTGCTTCAGAACAGTAACTAGAACAAAAATAAGATAAAAGGAAAAGTTAATTATATTTGTATCTTGCCATATGGCCCTTATTTAAGGAAGAGAAGTTTCTTACTACATCTTTAATTCAAGATGAGCTACCCTTTGCTAATACAGCAACAACATCTTGAACAAAATACGTCCTAAAATTCAAGTAGGTCACATCTGTCTTGGACATCCATTAATAATTACCTTGATAAGACAGTGATGATTAATGGACTTCAGGTGTTCAAAGAGGACAAAGTGAAAACATTTGAGGCATGTCTGAACTTCTCAGAGGGAGAGGAGATGTTGATTTGAAATTTAATTTTATAAAGCTGAAGTTACAGTGAAAAATATGTCTGTAAAACCTGGGATAGAATTCTACCTTTTCTGCACTTTCCACGCCATATAAAGTTGCCTGATTTTGGCCTGTTTGAGCCTCAGCCTGTTCTCTTTCTGAGAGAGATATATTAAAAGCTTTGACAGCAATATGGCTGATATCCTTTGTAACTCAGCAGCCAGATTAACTGCTTTATAGCAGAATAGTAAGAATAGAGAAGGAATATAATTTTGTGAAATGCAGCAACAGGGTTCCTGGGAAAATATGAGCTAATTACATGTTCAGAAAATAAAAAAGAAGAAATATAATTAAATTACATTTTTTTCCTTTTCTGTATGCAGCATACTACAATGAAGGGAAAGTTTGCTCAGACTCAGTGGGCTTTGGGTATAATGGTTTAAACTGCAAGCATCTCTCACACAGAGATACCCTCCAAAGCAAAAGACGAATGAGGTCTTATAACATGATGGTTATGGTGGTATAACCCTTATTACATATTATTTTCATTTTGCATCTACTTGAGGTCAGATTAATATTCCTCAGCTGGAAAATAGTAAGTCCCCCCCTTTCCCCATTAAGGACAAAGCCATCTTGAGTTTCTACAACATAAATGCACACCTACTGATTGTATGAAAAGCATATTTTACCCTTCTGCAGGCTGATAGCTTCCTTCCATGAGACATTCCTCCTCCTTAAAAGCATAAAGACCAAAGACTATCCTACTGTGTCTTTGGAAGTCTTGCCCTTCTGCCTTCCTGTTCTCATCTTGCTGCTTCCTCTGCTTCTATAAAGCTCCTCTCATGCTGGTTGCTGAGGCACCTGTATTGCATGCTGGCATGCACAGCATCTGGCTAGCCTTTTTCCCGCAAAAATTTATTTCTTCTGTAATTGGAACCAAAGACTACAGCCACCTTCTCCTACAGCCTAGCTCTCCCTTCCCTTGCCAGCTCAGTGCTAGGCATCTCAGCAGGGTTAATTCCAGTCTTGCAATTGTATGTGCTCTGTATCCTGCATGCAGAGGGAAAAAGAAATACTTATGTCTGTACTACTTCCAAGGAAATACCTGGAATATAAGAAGCACTTTAATCTTGTGATAGCAGTACAAAAGAAAGGTAATTATTTCAATTTCCTGTTATGAATTTCTGTTAAAATCATCCTAGCTGAAAAAGAGAAACTTTTAAATGAGTAGACTTTTCTGTTTCTGCAATTTGTGTAACAAGTAAATACTTTAAAAGGAAGACTAAGCTATCTTTTTCCTACATATATTTTTCCTCAGCATACTAATATTCGTTTCTTTTATTCTCCCAATGAAATACATAATTTCTGCTGCTTGAGTTTCTTGAAATTTGTAAGTGGGTCCCTGTGAATCTCATGAGGCTCAACAAGGCCAAGTGTGAGGTTCCACACCTGGCTTGGGGTAGCCCCCAGTATCAATACAGCCTGGCGGATGAAGGGTTTAAGGGCAGACTTGCAGAGAAGGACTTGGGGCCTGTTGGCTTTTGCTTTGCCTGTAGATCCCATGGAGGAAGCTGATGCAGCATGCATGGAAGCTAGCTGTGCCCAGGCCACCACTCCCCAGGAAAAGCCTTTACTGGTTTGGGGCTTGAAGGGGCTTGCTTGGTGCCTATCAAGTCCCTCACCTACAGCTTACTTTCCCCCATATGCATTTCTGCCCTCTTGCATCCCCTGGCTTCCTGGTGATGGCACTCTATTGACAGCATGGTCCATCAGGATCTGTGCTGAGCTTTCTCCCGGAGTTGCCTCACAGGATAGGGAGAACAACAATACCCAGCTGCCAGCACCAGGCAGGTCCCCATAGAGAGAGCACATGGAGGCATTGGGATGGATGGATGGTGCCTAAGGCAGTCAGATGCCCCAAGAACATCCTGCTGCCAGCCTCAGCCCATCTGTGTCTGCTTTCTAGTCTAAGTAAAAATTTGGGAAGGTTGGGACATCCACTACCAGGTATTAGGGTTAAATCTTTCCTGTAGATATTAATTGCTTATAGAATCAGTAAGAAATCATAAATATTTTCTTATTATGGTGGGAGGGAGACCACACTGCATTATGAATGTACACTAATCTCACCTGTCCCACTCTGTTGTATCATTCTATGTTAACTAAACTCATAACAACAACTTTTTCTAAGAACAAAGAAGGTTATTGACCAGTAGGAGAGAGAAGTTTTAAGAGAAACTACAGTTTCAACCTAGTTCAAGATTATACTGCTACAATTTATGTCACCAACATGACACCAAACTCTACACTAGTGAAAAGTGATGCAGCAAGTTTCTTTTGTCATATTTTGTACCTAAACTTAAGATATTGACATGCATATTTAATAAAGGAATACCAAGAAAATCAATATTTCTGTAATGAATTTGGTGTCTCTGTTTGAAGAAACTTGACCAGAGATATTCTGGAGTAATAATTGTGATCTATAACAAAGTTGATAAAATAGCAACTGAAATTATCAAATGAGCAAGTTACAAGTAAACATTTGTTTTGCATTTACGTGTCTTCAGATCAAATGTTGAAAGGAACAACTTCTGAATTTGTTCTAAATCCAATCTCTTACTAACAGCAGTCAACCCACTGCACCCATTGACTGTGTATTGGACCTGTATTGGTTTGAATGTTCCTTGTAGATTTTTAACTCCTTGATTTTACCACATCTTGTTATTTCTTGTTGAAAAATACAGGTAAGACATAAAAAAAGACTGTTTAATACAAAATAAAATAGCTGGTGAAATTGGACTAGTTCCATTGCTTTCCAGTGAGATACATTGTTTTTGGGGACTGCTGTAGTACATCCAAACTAATGCTAAATTTTTACTTTCAGGTTTGAAAGTGACTTCCTTACAGAATGAGTAGCTTGTGTACTAGATTTGTCATATTAACTTTTCCATAGCTAGATTCACTTTCTCCTAGAGCCTTTTTCTAGACCCTGTTTATTATTATATATAATTGTTTATTTGTTTGCATAGATTCATGCTTTATGATAAGCAATTCCTGTATGTTTGGCTTTTGTGGTTTACATCTATCCCAGTAGAACTTCTTTTTCCAGTAGAAGCAGCACAGAGAGACATAAAAATTAGATATCCCAAAGCCTCCACAGTTTTCTTATGTTTAATTTTCCCAAGATGTTTAAGTAACAGATTGGGGGGGGGAGGGGGGGAAAGTGGAGAAGGAAATAAATATTCATATTTTATTAAAAAACCTAGATCAAATTAAAAAAATTGACAAAATACTAAATTAAATCCCATTCCAATAGAGGTGATGATTGTACCACATTAAAATAAAACAGATAGCACCATATTTCTGAACATTATGTAAAAGAAAGCATTTGAAAAGCTACAGATGGCAATAAATCTTTAATTTGTAGCAATATAAGCAAACAGCATGAACTCAGTTTTAAATTTTCATTGTCTGTCCCAAGGGACTCTTTTGTGACATTTGGTTTCCTGCTCATTTCAACTTCTTGATATGAATTTATGGAGCTATATAGAAATTCATCTATGGAAGCGTAAAGGATTTAAAAAAACAACACCCACTTCAACCCCCAAAGTGGACAGAAAAACTCTAAGCAAATGGGACTTCCCAAAACTGATGCTGCTCCAAAGAATTGTATGATAATTTAATAAACAAGTATGTCTTCTTAATAACCTCTACCAGATTATCCATGTTCTTAAAATTAGTATGTTCATGGAAGACCAATGCTGATCACCTTAAAGCAGACTAATTAGTTTTTGTTTTAAGAAAAAGATACTTAAAAATGTTTGCACTTTCATCTTCCTGGACATTAATGTAATATTGTTCCCTTGTAATAAATGATATGCAAAGAATATTCTGCTTCTCTGAATATGAAGTTCTGTTGTCTTAGTAAAAATTCTCAATCTACAAAGAAAAAGCGTGTCAAATACTGTCTGCATCCATGAATACCTGATTGAACAGTAACACTGAAATACTGGATGAAATTATTTCCCCTTTAAAAATTCTGAAGAGGCTTCATGAAGAATGCATTCCTATATAGGAATCTATATGAAACATACTTAAAGAGAAAATAAAGGCATTAATGAAGGCTCAGAGATGCCCTGCAGATGATCCTTTCGTGGACTAAGAAACGCATGTTCTTTATCATATTATAGGTCCCTGTTACCAAGTTTCTCATCCTGTAATCATGATGATAGTCCATTTCTATCTATCTTTTTCCCTAATAAATTAGTAAAAAAACCACTGTTGTTCCCTTTCATGGTATTAATCTTGTATAAGGTGCGCTGACTCATTAGGGATAGTCCTCGAAAGACGAAAGTATTCTGTGTTCAGTTTGGGGCACCTCACTATGAAAAGGATATTTAGGTGCTGGAGCATGTCCAAAGAAGAGCAACAAAGCTGCTGAAGGGTGTAGAGAACAAGTCCTATGAGTGGCTGAGGGAACTGGGGCTGTTCAGTCCAAAGAAAATGAGTCTGAGGGGAGACCTTGTCGCTCTCTACAACTTCCTGAAAGGAGGTTGTAGTGAGGCAGGTATCAGTTTCTTCTCCCAAGTAACAAGTGACAGGATGAGAGGAAACAGCCTCAAGTTGCCCCAAGGGAGGTTTAGACTGGATATTAGGAAAAATTTCTTTGCTGAAAGGGTACTCAGGCATTGGAACAGGCTGCCCAGGGAAGTGGTAGAGTCATCATCCCTAGAGGTGTTTAAGAAAATGTGTAGATGCGGCACTTACAGACATGATTTAGTGGTGGACTTGGCAGGTTTACAGTTGATGATCTTAAAGGTCTTTTCCCACCTAAATGATTCTATTATTCTGTGATTCTATTTTGGTGCAGTGAGGAAATGTTAACAAAAAGACAAAGAGATATTTTTAAAGAGGTAAGGAAGATGCGCGATGTTCTTTGTCTTGGGGGAAATGATCCTGTGGTATTAATATGAAAGCTGAAGAAAGAGTACATGTTTTCAGAGTAGAAATTTAACTTGTAGATGAGGGAGAATAGTTGCACATTAAACTCACTAATCAGAGAACAGTCAGTGAAATTAGCATGACATTGTTCATGTCAGCATGATAAAAAAAGATCAGAATTTAACAGTAAATTAATGTTGATTAAAAAGTGAGAAACTGATTGCAATGAAAATAGAAGTCTCTTCTTCATCCATGGAGCATAAGCACTGCAAAAATTAATTATTAAAAAGAAGTTCAGCTACTGAACAATTTAATAGGAAATAAATGGTATACAGCTTCTTGCTCAGAGCAAGAGTGGCTTTCTTTATCAGTTCTGTATTTGCTTTGCTTGTATAATCACTAAGAACAATATTAATGACACTGAAGAGTGTGTAACTGGACTTTTTTCACAGTGTTCTGACCACATATTCATGACAAACTGGAACACAAAACTCTAGGATAAATACAAATTATCAAACACTAACTCTTTATTCCCAATAGGAAAGATTTGGACAATTATTTAAATAGTGCAGTGAATACACTACATCTAATTTATTAATCATTCTTGAGGTGCAATATGCTGCATTATTTAAGGGGTTTTTACATTTCTACTTCTACAGTTATTTAAGATAGGTTCATAAATGTTGGCATGTGGAGCAGTCATTATTCTAATTAGGAAGGAAAATACCAATGGCTGAGTACATCCTCTGACAAATCAATATTTAATTAACAATATGTCAAACCCAAAATGCTGTAATTAAATTTTGTGTGGTTTAGATGACAATACCATTTTTACTGATTTTGTTATATATACTAAAATATTAGGCCACATAACTAGATATCTACAGGAGTTTCCCTTTTAAGATATCCTCAATTTTAAGCACATATAATGTAATGTTGTTTGGGTTTGGTTTGTTTTTTTTAAAAAGAAAAGGATTTAGATTTCTCCCTTAACCCAGATTCTTATTAGTAGCATTAAAAAAAACACTTCCCCAGAATATTAGTGTGTAAAGAACTCTTGCTATGTGATGTCAAGCATATTCAGCTCCTTCAGTGCCTGTGTTGTGTGAAATTTGGAGCAGAGTTAATCTTAATTTCAATCACTATTCCCTTACTGAGGAGTTTGTAATAGATCCTATGTAAATGTAATCTATAACATTTAGCATAGGAAGACAGCAAAGTTCTTGAAGAAACTTTGGAAATTCTTCTGCAAATGCCTTATATCCGTTGAAACTGTTTTTCAAAATTTCCAACGGAAACCATTACTGCAGTGTGAAAAATTAAACTGGGGCAATTTTTGGCTCCCAAATATGTCTGAGGTACTAAGTAATTCCAGCTATATTCCTCTGGTTTTTTTTTTTTTTTCAATCTACTGTGTCCAGTAACCACATAGAATGTTTAGGAATATTTATTTATTAGGAACATGATTCTGCAACAGTGTGTATGACAGGCAAAAGAGCATATGTATAGAAGACAAGAGAGAAGACAGGATTGAGAAAGACACACAACTGCAGTCAAAATAACATTATTAACATAGAAAATACATTAACATTGTTAAGAATGTCTAGCACAATATCAGAAATATTAGACATTTTCCAGAAACTCATTTTCCTAGGCAGAAAATACAGTCAGTATTTTCTAAGCATAATTATAGGGTAAATTAAATTAATAATAAAGCAAAATTATGATTTTTCTTTTTTTTTTTTTTAAGCTAATAACTGCCCTTATATTCACTTAGAGTTGATGAATTTGTTGTTCATTCATGGTTTCTTATATTTTTTTATCCTAAAGGAAAAAAGAATCTGGGTCCTATGGTAAGTTTACAGGTTTTCCTAATCTTGGTTGAATTGCCACAGCTTGGTTTTAACTCTTTTAAAATCCCTAAGGGCTTTTATCTTTACAGGTGGTAGCAAGTTAAGCCTCCTCATGGTCCTTTCCTTTTCTCTGATATTTTACTATCAGGCAGGATGGTAATATTCTGTAATTCCTTCAAAGACAGTGAAAAAGATCAAACATAACTTTTCCTTGCAATAATTTAGCAATTTTTTTTATGTGAATTTGAAGCTCACTGAGGCCACAGTTGCTCACACACCAAGGTCAATACTAATGCCATATTAGAGCTCTGGATCAAGGATTACCCTTGTCAAAAACAGTGAAGGAGCCACTTTATTGCAATGGATCTTTTCCTTTCTCACTAAAAGGAAAAAAGATTTACTCTTTAGGAGTGTATTAATATCTGTAGCACAATATTATGACAAATTTTTGGCTATAAAAATAAAACTGGTTACGGCTCAGTTCTCCACAGAAGTGGTGTGTCTAGAGTGCGTCCAATTCTGAAGTTCAAATCTTCTCTTCAGCAGATCTTTAAAATCATGTTACAATAATATGTTTGTAAGATGGGCTTATAGAAGCATATTTTACAGAAGGATATGATGCAAATTTACTAGATCTTTTATCCAGCTTTGCAAGTTGCTTTCTTGAAAATGCATTTAAATTAGTTGAAACAAATTTCTTATCTCCCTTCATCAATAACTTCGTAAGTTATGTTTAAGGTTATGGTTTCATGTGCAAATGCTCAGAGTCATCATTCATTTTTCTGAATGTTTTCAGAGCATCTCCATTTTTCAATTAATTTCAAACTCCTTTTCTGACCCTAAAACATAAAAACTGCAGAAAAATATAAATTGCTTTGGTACTAGGTAACCTTTAGCTTGGCAGTCTCAGAATCTGGATGTGGACTGGTCTAATGCAATGAGTTATACATTCTCCCCTACCATGCCCAGGTGAAGCAAAGCAGATTGCTTGAGTCCTTCTTCTGGATCTTTTGCCTTTAGATTGTAGCATGGTGTTCAAACCTGTAGTCAGAGAGAATGGAAGAACTCAGGATTCAGAGAAAAAGGACCACATTTCAATCCATCATTGTAAGTTTGAGAGAAATAGACTGTAAGAGAATATCTTATCCTTTAATTAACATCACAGTACTTACAAAACAGAGAAGAGACCTTTGATTTTATTTGAGACACAAACCAAGATCAAAATCAAGTTCCAAATACGTAAACTATTATCTCAAGGACTGGCTGGTGACTCTATCTGATAATGGTTCCTTTTTACTGTACTAGTTAATATACATATAAGGTGCTTATTTATTTTTTTTGTCTTGAAAACATAAGGGTGAAGAAACAAAAACAGAAAAATAGGCTCCTGAACCTGATCATATTGTCTTTCAAGAGAAAAAAGTTAATCAAAATCAGAAATTGCTCTTTGTATTCCTGACCTAAAAAACTAACTGCATGTGACTGTTTTCCTCTCTGTTGCCAAGATGAAAGTTGTTATCACACTTTGCTGGATGAAATCCAAACAATAGAATAAGAAATGATCTGTATTTTAAGGATTTTAGAATATTACGTATTATTTAGATAAAGATATGGTCTACATTCAGACTCTTTTCCCACACTTCACATCCCTACCTAATTTACTATTCACCTCATTTATAACTTTCAGTAAATAAGATATCTCTAGGCAACAGTAGCAATTTCTCAAAAGCTGGGTTTTTTCTTCATAGTACTTTGATGCATGCAAATAAAGGTTCTCTCTTGATATTTGCCTCCCTAAACCCGTATAGAACAATGCAAACATCATCTGCAAATAATTTCTTTTCGATAATGTATCTTCTTAACATAATTGAAAACTGCAGAAAACAAAGAAACATTTGAGTGGGAATCCTTAAAGATTCATACATGTGTGTGTCTCTGATGTGCATGACATACTACTTGACCTGTGGTGAGGATGCTCTTTTTGCTGCCTGAAATACAGTATCTGCATTATCCCAAGGACAGGATTGGGAAGAAAGTTCTGACTGGCCCTTGGATAGCTGTGTATAGGTAGGAGTAAAAGTTTACTTTTTTTATTTTCTTTTTAATTCTTCCATATATCAGTTTTTCTGAAGCATTACATAATAACGGTGCATATAAAAATATGAAGAAGGACTGTACCTTGACTCTGAATGGGTACAAATGCAGAAATGCTGACCTAGAAAAGGACATTTTCCATGTGCAGGAAGGTTTTATTATTAATTCAATTGCAGCTGTGTTAGACCAGTGATTAAAATCTAACCTGTTACAGTTAAATACTAGGGAGAGATGAATAAAAGCAATACCATTTTCAAATATCTGTTTATCTATGAATTTTCAATGCATGTTAGTGTTGCATCCACACCACCAGAAAAATGGATTTGATACAGATTCCTTCCAAAGCAGCGGATCTGAACTCTCATGAATTCCTGGAGCCCAACGGTGAAGACTGTGCAGGGCTTTTATCAGTGAACCTTGATATTTACTATCTAGACTTTAAAAAAAAAACAAAACATGAGAACCTAAAGGAATTTTATTGTAAATTGAATGATTAAAACCTGTGCTTTTAGGAGTGTGAGCCAGGCCTTTATTCTTCCTACACCAATTATTGTGTGATTTGTTTAACTATTGTTCCAGTTGTCTATAGAATTGGACTCCACTCTTTATGTATTGGATTATAGAGAAAGATAATCTGATGTGAGTTTGTAATTAAAGAGACAGCTAGCTTTAATTTACAAATAAGTCTAAGCTATAAAACAACTTCAAGTTTCAACTCCTTCCTTCCTGTTACTGTCTCTCAAAGCAGAAACAAAGACATTTATTAAGATTCAGAATCAGGATTGGACAATTATATAGAGAAAGGCCTGCTGTGAAATTCAGATCTGTCTTCATATAACAAGAAAACAAGAACCTTAGGTTCGCAGACTTGAACGTTGTTTTGGATGTAGCACTCCAGATTTTGTCTGTGTCTTAAAAAAACCCCTCCCCTAAGCTCTTCTAAACTGCTAAGAAAAAAACTTTATTATTTTTTCACTATGTACTTTCAAATTTGAAATTAAAATTTTATCTATTAATATTTAAGTTAATAAAACTTATTTTTTAAATTTTATTCTGTCTTATTTAAGATGAAAATAAACCATACTAAAAGATAATACTGGAAAGAATATTTTGGGACAAAACTGAAAAATAAATTGTTAGAATGCTGTTGAGTTAATGAAAAATGTATATTTAAAAAAAATTATATGTATAAAATTTCACATGCTCATGTTTATTAGTATTCAAAGTTTTGTGAAACGATTTCGTATGTTTATTGTATTTGAGTGTATTCATAAGAAGAAAAAATGACACCAGATCTCAGCTGCTCAGTTTTTCTTATCTTTTCCCCAGCAGTACTGCTGAGGGCTCTGCTGGATGGATACACCCAAATTCCATTGAGCTTCAGCATGTGTTTTCCCTCAGATGTACGCATAGATCTGATATCCAGAGAACAGGTAAGATTTTTATTTAAAAGCTAGCAGCATCACATTATATACCTGAACTGTTCTATTGGTTGGTTAATTTTTATTTGTTTCTTTGTCTGTTTATTTGTTTCATTAACAAAGTTGAATGATTGCTTTGTTTTAGGATAGAAAGTGACCAAATAATGCCTGGCCTAAAAAAGTGTAGCCATGCTCTGAATACGATTCATCAGCAAATTTTATTTAGAAGGGAAATAAGTGTTGTAGATTCCTACCCTTAGCAGCTACACTGAGTAGCTTTGTAGCATTCTCCACATAGTGAAATTGCCTTTTGCATTCAGAAATCCTTACTGGATCTCATTTGCACCATAGCTGCATATGGTGCAAGTGAGTATGTGTATATGTGTACATACACACATATATCAATATACATGTGTAAATCAGTTAAATAATTAAAGACTATTGTGAATAGGAGAGTTTAGAAGACAAATAATTCAGGACACCATCAAGCTTCAAAACAAGTTTTCATTACATTAATTTATTAGCAACACTTTTCCTGCTAATGGTCAGTTCTTAACACGTTATTAATCACCACTTCATGTACAAAACTGTTAATCTTTAGCAATGCTATTCTGAATTATCTGTAAGTATGATACCAGTAGCTGGTGATGGAAGTGGTCCTGGATGGTTTAACTAGTTAGTCTACCTGGTCCTCTTAACCTCCAATTTTGTTATATGCCTGATTTTTTTAATCTATTTCTTCACTTCCAGAGTAAGGATTTCAGATGCTCCTGGTGCTGTTTATTTTGCCTTTGGTTTTGTTGACCTACAGTTCCATGCATCTATCTTGCTCTCTGTCTTTCAGCTTCCTGGCTGACTCCCACACAAAACTACACACATCTTTGCCCTTTTAGTGTTTGCAGCACTCACAAGCCTACATAAATTGCCTATGGAAAAAAATATTGCATACTGCTTATGCTACAGCTACATTATTTTAGCATCAGTATATGTGGGTTCAAGGCAAGCAAAGATTGCTTCTATCCACTATTAGTCCACTAATAAATCACAGGTGTCACAAGCACTTACACTGCCTACAGTAAGTAGCCAGCAAGTAAGTTCTATTTCTTCATTCATGTTTTAAAGTGGTATGATCATATCTTCCATACACTGGAGATTAAATTATACAGTTACAGTAAAAATATTTTGTGTGTGTGCAATATAAGAAAGTATTTGTCATAGATGACTCAGCTCAGATTCTTTATTATCAATTAATAACAAGAGCTAAGGTGAATATTAAATACTAAATTTCTGGGCAAAATAACCATCCAAAATACTGAAAAGCTAGAAGCTGATGAACTGAATGCAAAAGGGGAAAAATCAGAAATAATGAAGATTTGTATAGAAAAATTTTGCATATTTAGATTTTCTCCTTTAAAGTTTTTGTATCTATTTTTTTTTACATATATATATAAATGGTATTCATTATGTACCCATCCACACCAGCTTACCAATACGTAACTAAATTCATTAATGGTGCATATTTTCAACATCAGTTGAGTTTACACTGTTTCTAAAATGCATTTATAAAAATCACTATAAACATGATTTCTGTTTTAAATAAGATATCCTTTATTCCTATCTTCTTGTTCCTTTTAGCTCCAAGCATATTTCTTGGCTACTGTTAATCAATCCAGATTTATTAGACTGAATGTTTTGCATTACTTAATGCACTCTGTATTGCACTGCTCTAGTATCTGATATTGAACAGCAGATTTAAAACTTTTTGAATTATTTTAGTATTTGTATTAAGTTTTGTAAAACGAATGTTAAGATAGAATCATAGAATCATAGAATGGTTTGGGTTGGAAAGGACCTTAAGATCATTTAGTTCCAACCACACTGCCATGAGCAGGGACACCTCACACTAAATCATGTCACCCAAGGCTCTCTCCTGCCTGGCCTTGAACACTGCCAGGGTTAGAGCATTCACAACTTCCTTGGGCAACATATTCCACTACCTCACCACCCTCACTGTAAAGAACTTCCTTATATCTAACCTGAACTTCCTCTGTTTAACTTTGAAGCCATTTTCCTACCACTACAGTCCCTAACAAAGAGTCCCTTCCCAACATCCTTATAGGCCCCCTTGAAATTCTGGAAGGTTTCTGTGAGGTCTCCACACAGCCTTCTCTTCTCCAGGCTGAACAGCCCCAACTTTCTTAGCCTGTCTTCATACGGGAGGTGCTCCAGCCCCCTGATAATCCTCGTGGCCCTCCTCTAGACTTGCTCCAGCAGCTCCATGTCCTTTTTCTGTTGAGGACACCAGAACTGTACACAATGCTGCAAGTGAGGTCTCACAAGAGCAGAGTAGAGGGGCAGGATCACCTCCTTTGACCTGCTGGTCACGCTTCTTTTGATGCAGCCCAGGATACGGTTGGTTTTCTGGGCTGCAAGCGCACGCTACCGTCTCATGTGAAGCTTCTCACCAACCACTACCCCCAAGTCCTTCTCCACAGGGCTGCTCTGAATCTCTTCTCCGCCCAGCCTGTAACTGTGCCTGAGGTTGCCCTGACCCAGGTGTAGGACCTTGCATTTGGCTTGGTTAAACTTCATGAGGTTGGCATCGGCCCACCTCACAAGCACGTCCAGGTCCCTCTGGATGGCATCCCTTCCCTCCAGCGTATCAACCGAGCCACACAGCTTGGTGTCATCAGCAGACTTGCTGAGGGCGCACTCAATCCCACTGTCCATGTCACTGACAAAGATATTGAACAACACAGGTCCCAACACCGAACCCTGAGGGACACCACTTGTTACTGGTCTCCAACTGGACAAAGAAACCTAAAGTGATATATTCTGTTTTCAGTTAAAGTTGAGATTGCAAATTCTGACATAATATATAAAGAATGTAGAAATTTTTTGATGGCCATGGTATCTGTACTTTAAAGAAGTGATTGAGAATAAAAGACAATTGCCATCTGATGGGTCTATGCATGACCATCTGATATTTTAATGTGTGATTTTTATTTTACTAATTTTATGTATATAATAGAATGACTAAGACTTCTCAAACTATGTTACTGAAATATTGTATCCAGCATTTACTGAGATCAGCAGTTGCTGAATTGTTAAATTCCTGCCTAACAAATAGTAAAACTAGTATAAAACTAAACAGAGAAACAAATGATTTAAATTAAAAGAGAGAAATTGTCTGATTTCCTATCTGGCCTTCCAGGTAATTTAGAAACATAAATATAAACATGTCCTTTACAATGAAAATGTTTTCCTACAGCTGTGTTTTTAACCTTATAGACAAATAAGTCTATAGTGAAAGCCAGAGGAACACCCATTTGGTGTAGTTTCAATAATTTTCTACGTTTCACTCAGATATCACGATTCAGTGGTTTCTTAAAAAAAAAACAAATTAAAAAAATCCAAGCCAACCAAATAAAGAAAAACCAAGCAAGCAACCAACCAACCAACCAATCAGACAAATTATCTTGATGCCTCATTATGAAACACACTATCTGTTAAATAACAAAATTCTCAGGCTCTGTGAAGAATCACTGTATCCAATGACCCTCAAAATCTGCTTATTTTCTTCCCTCTGCTGGGGTAGCGTAGCTGTTAAAGGTACAACAGAGCAATAGGCACCATATGCAGATATCAGCTCCAACATTAATGTTTGCTTTCCGCCCTATTTGTAAAGCACCTTTTCATTTCTCTCCTGTGAGAAATTTTTATCTTGAAATTAAATTGAGTACATTTGACAGTAAGATTGTTCTACAAGCATGCAAAATAACTATATGGCTTGACATTTCTCGGTGTCTACCACAAACATAGGTTGTTTTGAATATTTTTTTTCATGGCTTATTATAATGGGATTAGTACGCGTGATATATGTATAGTTATTATATATTGTACTGTCGTGTGAGTATATCACATTGTCCTAGGTTCAGCTACAGCAGTCATTTTTTCTCCTTCTTAGTAGCTGGTGCAGTGCTGTGGTTTTGACTTTCAGTCTGGGAACAACGCTGATAACACCAATGTTTTTAGTTGTTGCTAAGTAATGTTTACTCTGACCAAGGACTTTCTCAGTCTCATGCTCTGCAAAGGAGGAGGGAAAGCCGGAAGGAAGCAGAGACAGGACACCTGACCCAAACTGGCCAAAGGGCTATTCCATACCACAGCATGTCATGCCCAGTATAGAAACTAGGGAGAGTTACCCAGAAGGCCCAGATCATTGCTTGGATCGGGCTGGGTATCGGTCAGCGGGTGGTGAGCGGTTGTGTCCTCTCCCCTTGTTATTCCTCTTATCATTATTATTGGTAGCAGTAGTGGTTTGTATTATACCTTAGTTACTGGAGTGCTGTTATCTCAACCCTTGGGAGGTACATTCTTCCGATTCTCCTCCCTGCAGCTCCGGGAGTGGGGGGAGGAAGGAAGTGGGGGGGAGTGAACGAGCGGCTGCGTGGTTCCAAGTTGCCGGCTGGGCTTGAACCACGACAGTTTCCTGTGAAAATATGTGATATACTTCATATTATTAATTTAATAATTATGTATGCATGTTATGCACTACAGAGTACTGGGTTGAGATTTTGAGGGTGGGCCCCTGGTGTTGTTCATGACCTAGTGTGCATGCCCATCCAGACATGGAGCTGGATTCAATGATCTTCCTCTTCTGCCCCATCTTACAGTTTTAATTAGGTTAAAACTGAAAAAATCAGGGGAAAGGTGGAGGTTTAAAAAAAAAAACAAAAACCAAAACCAAAATTATTTTGATTATTTGCAAATAATATATTCTGCTGCTAACATTATTTAAACATTTCTTTGGACACTGAATAAACAACTTACAATTTTTGATGCTAATTTTTATTCCTGATACTACGTACTTTGAAATAACGAATTGTGTATGCCCAGAAATCATGATATTTGCCTGCAAAATATAACTGGTTATTTTCTTTGTTGTATTTCCACTGAAACTTGCTACTTTCAAGCTTTTTTAAAAAAAGTTTCAAAGACTAGAGTCTTGACAGGACTGCTATTTTTTTTCTAATAACGTTGAGATTTTGAGAGGACAGCATCACTCCAAGAGATCATCTTTTATTGTAAACCACCAAATTCTATACAAAATGTTTGACAAAGTTAATGCCAGATATAGCAGGGTAGTATGTTTCACAAGCAATTAAGACAAGTCATTCAAGTTTTGTCATCTTTACCCACTATATGTAAAACATTTCCTTACACAATTTTATGTACATATATATATATACAAACATACTTTTTACATAAATATTTTAGGGTTTTACTTTTCTTCAAGAAGTGCTGCAGCTTCAGGTAGTATAAAAATGAGAAAGCTTTCTTAGTAAAAGCTTTACTCTTGGTTCTAAAAGGTATGTATTTCCACTGAGAATTGTTAACAGTGGGAGATAATAAGTACCTAGGCTCTTAAAAGCAGCTTATAAGTGCCGGCACCATGCATCCAAACTTCTTTACCGTGTTTGAGGTTGCCATATTATTCTCCTCTACAGTTACTTCCTATTACATAAAAGAAAGGTTTTTTTTTCCACTACAAGTTTCTTTGCTTCAGATATGCAACCAGCAGCAATATTTCCATGCTATAGCCACCTTTTTATTTCTATCTCTTTTGCTTTACACGCAAGAGTACACTGTATCATCTTGCAGTATTCACTTTGAAATCCTTTTTCAAAGTTTCAAAATAGAGTTCAGCATTTCTCATGTATGAATGAGGGAAAGTTTTCTTAATTACATTGGCAAAACATTTCTTCTTGTCAAATATTTTGGGTTTTTTTTTATTTTTCCTTTTATTTTCCTGGAAATATATAAGAATAAATTTACCTGGCAATTAACAGCAATCTGGATCTAGTTTGTATATTAATGAGTATAAATGCATGAAGCTATAGGAACTCCCACTTTGCCTGTTAATTCTCTGAATTCTAACAGCTATAAAAAATTCACCTTGGAAGCTAACAAAGACTTTATTAATAACAACTTCGTCAAGATTAATTTTTCCTTGTTCAAAATAAAATATTTTTGTTTAGGTTTGTTTTGTTTTGTTTTGTTTTTTTATTTTACTTGTCTAGGAAAGGTTCGGTGTTTTTCAGCAGAGGAGGTGGTTTTCCTGAGATTTTCCTTATTTCTATTGATTTTTGTCTAGCAAATTAACCCTCAGGATTTGATTTTTTTTTTTTTTCCCCCCAGTAAGATATTCTCCAGGGTTTTTCTCCCTTTATATTAGAGAAACTTCCTGATGGTGTAATATTTCTGTCTGGGTTGTGACACTTTTTATGCACACACTCAATATTTCAGCACAGAAGTTGTAAATTTAGGAGTACATAATTTACCTCAAACCAAAAAGGCTGATAGCATTTTTATGAGTAATACATTGTGTGTGACATCTGCTAGGCTCTTTACCAACACACTGTAGTCATCCACAACTGTTTATGAGAAGAAATAAAGAAATTTTAGGGGTGGAAAGGCTATCCATAGTGGCAGAGTGTAATTATCTCACTGGGGATTTAGCTAGGACAGCAGGCTAAAACACTTTTATAAAGGTGCCACGTTAAAACAACTACATATGGGCAGATCCACAAGTTGTTTTTCTGAAAGACTAATGGTCTGTTGGAAACACTGAAGCAAGTGAACTGCCAAAACAACATTCAAGTGCTCTTTGTGATTTCCCAATACACAACTCAATAAACACAACTCTAATATATTGGACATTGCCTGCAGGTTATATACTTATATTGCTATGGGATAAAAATACTTTGGCATGGAGAAGGCAGATTGAGAGAAAGTCAGATGAGTGTCTTCCTCCATCATCAGTCCTTACCACAAGACAACAGGGACAGACTTGTCTTTGCAGGCTTCCATCCATTCAATACACACCGTGCTTAACAATAGCCTGTAGAAGTCTTTTCAATCTTTGCTACTTAAAGCAGAATAAACTAATAGAAGGAAGTACAAAACTGTTTTGCATAGATTACTGTGCTGCATTGGCACAGATCCATAATGCCTGTAATTCAACAGTCGTACAACAATTGCCACAAAATGTTAACTGCCAAGGTTAAGAAATCAAAAGTGGTATATCAGTTTCCAGTAGTCAAATCCTGTCCTTCATGCCCAAAATCAATATTTATGATCATTAATTAGATGTAATGTGACAACCAGGAATTTGAAAGATCAGAATCAGTATTTTTGTTCTGTATGGTACTGTAGAGTTTGCTGGTTATGACTCTGTAAGCCTACAGGATTTGGGGAACTGAGACAATCTGGATACATTTTAACATCTTTTTGTTACATTTATTGGCTCACACAGGTCTGTCCAAACAAACAAACAAAAGCCCTCTAACAATATTTTTACAACTTTACTGATGAAAATTTTAAGACACTAATATATAAGAATTTGTTGCATGAAAGCCATTATTTTTTATTGATTTCATTGCACAAAGAAACTAGGCAGAACGAAGTAGTGATTAAATGAATGGGTATGAGGAATTTTCCACTGGCTTTTTCAAAGTTCAAAGTTACTGCAAGGTGGTAACTGTCTGGATTACTAATGATTTGAATTTTTAGGTAAAAATGGAAGTATTTATTTTTAAAATGCCTAATACTCTCTCTTTTTGATATTTTCTTATTATATTCTAGAGTATGGAGGAAATCACAGTTTGATCCAAATAGGCTGAAACAAGATATAGCAAGTTAGCTACTCTATGTTTGCTACATAATGGCCTATTGGCATCTATTGTTTACAAATTAATTCATGTATTTTTTGAATCAGCAGTATTTTCTCCTTATGTTATTTGCCTTTGTAACTTGATATGCCAAATTTCCTATATTCATCCACTTTCTTAATTTATAAATTTCATATCATGTACCCCATACATTACTATTTCATACACAAATGCCTAGTTTTAAATGAATTAATTAACATAGAAGCAAAGTTTTACTAATAGTGATATAGAGTTTTTTATCAAAAAGTGGTGATGTACCTTTCCTTCCCTGAATTAAGTTTATATAACCTAAGACTGACTTAAGAAGGTATGTGAAATATATAACCTCTTGCTACTTATAGAGATGATGTTATGCTGACTGTGTATTTTCCTGTGAATTTTGAAAGGGTAATTGCATAAATTTTGTTAGAACCCATGCAATTACAATAATATGCAGTTTTTAAAATCCCGTCTAAGATATCCTGTGGAGGGCACTAAATGCTGGGGTACCATAAGAGAGAACTTTGCTTTCACTGTGAGTAGTTGAGGTTTACATGTGCTCAGAATCAGAGAGAATATGTAGAGATACATAACAGCGTTTTAGCCACAGAATTGCTGCAGAGCTAGAAAAAACAGGTGTAGGAGTGTATAATGGCTTTTGTCCCATGGTGATTGGATGCTGCCTTTATTTGACCCTAGAATTCAATTCTTCTCTTGTACTTCATATGGACATTTGTACAAGACAAAATCCTATGAAACTTTGTGTTTGGTTTGTATGCATGTGTATGATGACACTTTTTGAAAACCAAAGTGTGTGCTATGCTATGCTTTGATGATGAGAGAGACAGTCTCTCATCCCAGCAACCTCTAATTCTATCACATACATATGTATACACACATATACATAGCATAGTAACATACTAGCCTGATTTTAAAGTAGAAACCAAAAGTTAAATACCATTCAACACTTTCATCATAAATTTAATTAAATACATTATATTTAGATGTTTTTATAACTGATAATGAGAATACGATTTTTCTTTTTTTTAGTTAGAAATATTCCTTGCTATTCATAATAATATTTTTTCTTCACTGTAGTCAAACAGAAAGAATAATTTTTCATACCATTTCTTAAATGCTGATGAAAGGGACAATATCAGCAACTGGTGGTTTATTTACTTCACTTTTGTTGTTATTTTACACTTTTCTTGTTAAGGTCTGAAAGCTAAAAATTGAAAAGCTTAAAAACCATAGTGTTACAGTATCATTTCTATGAAAATCTCAGATAAAGAAAATTGTACTCCTGTAGAACTTTTTAAAATTTTATGAGTTCCCAAGTTCACTTTTTTGTTTATTTGCTTGTTTGTTGAATTTTAGTCAAAAGTTAATTCTTTCCCATTAATCCCTACTGTTCAAGAAAAGTAGCTGTCATGATGTAAAAATATGTCACATTCACACTCATTCTGCACAAAAAATCCCATAGGTGGAGGGTCTTCTTTAAGAGAAGTGAAGTTGAAGAAAGTAGATTAAGAAGTCTGAAACATTCTGTACTTTGTAAACGAACAGCATTTTCAGTGATTTTTGTAATTAATGGGGTGTTTTCTGTTGGGTTTACAGGGACAAAAGATAAAGTGACTAGTCCAGTTGAAGCCAGGTCTCCTGAGCCCTGGTAAGTGCTCTAACAGCAAGATCAGTCAGACAAAGCACTGATTCTCCGTCTGTTTCTGGGTTCCTCTGTATTTAGCTGCTTTCAATCCAAAACTTTAGTCTTACTGTCAGGTTACTGTGAACAAAATGGAGTTTGCGATGGTTACAACTAAAGCTTCATTTTTGTATCATTAGGGTGAAAATTCACCATCATTTACTGCAGCAGCACCAAGTGGCATTAACTCTCCCCTTTAAACTGTGTGAGAATAGCATATATTGCCCTTGATACCATGTCACTTGACTCATCTCAGTATCCTGTATGTATTCACTCATAGAGAAAAGCCTCTGGTGCCTAAGGTATCATGGGGAAGGACCCTTTGCATCTCTTCCTGTGAAAAATACCCCACATATTTGGAAGACTGAACCTAACCACTGATGAATAAAGTACCATGATAATAATATTACAATGGTGGTTTGTGGATTTCGGAGGGAAGGGGACCCTAAATTGTGTATACAATGAGTCTATATTACTTATAGCAAGCAAAGTGATATTGTAAAAGAAAAAAATCACATTCCCAACTTAATTTTATTCGTTAACTTAAATTTTTATTAACTAATTTACATATACTCCTTTCTCACCCTAGCTCCTTCCAGTCTTCAATTAGCTTATTTAACCAGAAATCTCTAGATAGGTCACAGCTCTCAAGTTTAATAAAAAATGAGTGAAACAGACTTAATAAAAATTTAGAAGTTACTTACGATCTTTGGAGTAACACATACATTATTTAACTCAGAGTGATATTCTATGTATTTAACCATATTTAGGCAATTTATTGTACTAGATTTAATGTCCCTGTGTGAATATCTTTCAAGATATAATACAGCTACTCATTTAACTCACTGGATTGCTCACCAAAGCAAAAATCAGCTTCTGGATATCGATTACTCATATTAACAGTTCCAATGACAGACAAATATTGCATAGAAAAAACTAGAAAATCCCTCATTACTTTTAATGTTCTCTGAAATGCTCTAAGTGAAGGTAAAGAGACAATATTGATAGAGTATGTTTTTTGAAATAACTTTTTTGATTAGTCACTAAGGATACTATGTCTTCAACACTTGCTGCCAGTAATTTTGGTAGAAGTTAAAGGTGCCTCTATTCTGAAAAGAAGAGGTTCTCCCTTTTAACTCTTTTATGACTCGTTTTATATTGAGAAGGCTCTAATAACAAACAGTATGCAAACTGACTAGGGAGTCATCATTAGAGAACTAAGAAAGGCAAGGCAAAGAAATACGACATACTTCAGAATGTATGAGCCAGATTACATTAAAAGGGATGTTCTTTAGAATTTTGCTTCTTTTCTCCCCAGTATATGATTGCATTTGACTTTGTTGTGGGCAAATAAATCAAATTGAGATACTGAAATTCAGTGACAGGAAATGCTGCTCTTCTAAGGGGAGAAAAGAATAGATACAAAAATTAAAAAAAAAAGGTAAAAAGAAAAATTTTTAAATAAAAAAACCCCTGATTTTTCTCTTAAGCCATTGAATTAAGTATGTTAGAATATTTGAGCACAACATGTGGCTTCATTTCAAGTAATATATTTTTAGAAAGATAAATATCCATGAAATATTTCATTAATTCTGCAAAATACATACAAGAACAAACATTCTATTAATAAAATTGATGGAACAGATTTTTAAACTATTTTCAACAGACTTTTTGTCTGTCAAGTTTTCCACAACTTGAAGACCTTTTGTAAAATCCCAATCAACTGTGTCTAAAAATAGTAAGCAATATAGAGGATTCTTTCAGTCAACATAACTCAGGTTTCAAAACAACTTTGAAAATCATCAGAAGTGTTGTACCTCTGAAATCATCAGTGTTGTACCTTTTGACTGTATAGATTTCTAAGCTAATTGATAAAAACGTTTTGGGGTACAAAATTTATTTTTATTGTATATTAATTCTGTATTAAAGAATTAAAGGAATTGACGTTCAACCTAGAACATATTCAGAATTCAAATGTTTTCTTTCATTTTTTGAGATGCACTAGGAATTCAATAAATTTAAAACTGCATATTTTGGTTGATTGTTTTAGCTGCCACACAATTCAGACCTTAACAATATTGTCAAAGAGTTCTCAAAAATCCTAAAAGATAAAATGGCTCTATTCATTATTAACTTAAATTATTTCTATTGTTATTGAAAACACTGGGACAAAGAAAAACCAGAAGAGAATTGGTTACCTTAACAGTTGTGGGTTTTTTCCAAGTATTTTTTAAAAACAGCTCTAAACACTACCTCTCACAGATCAAACTGTTCACTCAAAAAAACACGGGAAAAAATATTCATCTTCTCTGTTGGGAAACTGAGGTAGTTGGTTTATGAAGCATCAGAGGAGGTCGTTACTTTAGGTCTAGTGTGACCTAGAGAAGGTCAGCATTAGAACTATGAAACCAGTTTATATAATCATATTCTAAATTTTATCTTGGAAATACAAATGTATTCTTGTCTCCAATTAATATAACTTCATGTTTTCATTTTCCCTTGCTGCTTCTAATCAATCATAAATTGGAATTTTCTTCCTGAACATGAGAAATTACTCTAAATTCCTTTTCTAAAATACGTTGAAACTGCAAATTAGAATGTAGTGACTGTGCATTTAGATTTCTTTTCATTTCTTTCTTTACCAATAATTTTAAGGTGGAATTCATTTTGCCTATAATTAGATGTCTACAGCATAAACCTTGACATCTGAACTAGCTGTTTAAGGCTACACTTATATTATTAATGCCTTAATTCAAAGGAGGTGGTTTATTTGCTAGTTTGTTTTTCCCAGAAAAATGTTAATCAAACACTAATTAACCCTAACCTAATGCTTTATGCAGTCCTTTTCAAATGAAACAGAACTGAATGCATTCACATCAGGGTGTCTCAAGTACTACTAGTGTCCCAGCATCTCAGTCAGTGACTGATCTAGACAACCTGGAGCCATATGTGTGGTAATGACACTATTTGGTCTGAAGACTGAGCATAACTTAGTCCAAAGGAAAATTCTCTTGTGGTCTAGGGAGTAAGTCATCTTAGAGTAGTAATTACTTAGTCTTCTGGAATCTGTTAAGCATAACAGGAAAACCAAGTGAGACGGTTCCTCCCACAGTGATATACAGGTTTGTGATCTGTCTCTGCTTGTTCTTTACTTTGTAAAATTAGGGGTTTTCCATTCCATTGCTTTATTTAAGTTTTTGATAAAGTTATGCTCCGCATTAGGAATGTGCAATCACATTGGCAAGATCTCTAAATATAATCTCTATTTTCACCTAGAAGTAGACCTGAATAAAACACTGAAATAAGCCACTTTATGTATCTTCAGATTAGCCAAAAACTTAAGCAAGTTTGAAATACAGAAATTTAGTGGTGGTATCAGTAGGAAACTGGAATATGTTTTGAATCATGTGGAGCTACTCTGTGTATGGAAAACAGGTACCTAAGATTCTAGTAATACATAACTATTCTTTCCTTTATTTTATGGTCATACCAAAATGTTTATTTAGTTTTTTATTATTTATTTTTTACTCTTAACAAAATCTTTCTGGTATAAGAGGAATTCCAAAAGAGTAAGTTAAGAAAAAGATCTGATTTTAGATGTCAAAGCTGAAATTGAAGCCATAACCTGTAGCTTCACCTGTTCAGGATCTCTTCATGTAAAATGAGATACTTTATCCCAAAGATTAGGGTATTTCTGTTAATTTTGAGGGTGATATAATATTCACTGAAATCAATGGGATTTATGGGTCTGAATCTTGAAAATACTGAGCACAATAGCAACTGAAAAGATTTGGTACATCTAATAGATCATTTGGTCAAAACCAGAAAAGATTATACATTCATTACGATTTTTTGACACATTTATTTATGAAATCAGTATACTATGCTGATATTTTTATCGTTATAGAGACTGGGAAAAATGGTGCATTGTTATGATGGCAAAGAAGAAATCTAGACAGGGTGATGAAGTAATACTTGATTTCTCTTGTAGTTATGAATATACTGCTTATCTGTCTGTAAACCTTATGCCATAAATAAAGCTAATATTGCACAGGACAGTACAGATTGGTTGCACTGAAATTTTTAAGAGGGTTGCCTGAATAAGCATAGTAATACTGCCAAATGAAATAGCAATGAAATAACACAATTTCCTATGGAAATCAACAATGGTTTCTTTTTTCTGCTCAGAATGAGGCATGTTCGGGTTACAGAATTTTCACAATGTGATACGATGTATGTTTAGTACAAGAAAGCTGAATCAGACAGAAATTCTTTTGAAATTAAACTCTTTTCTCCTATAATTACTTCATTTTTTTTTTTTTCTTAAACATCCACAGAGTAATTCAATGTTTATAGAAAGAGTGGGCTAATCCCTTTGATCATGTGTCTACAGGAGAGGCGCATTAACTTATTAAATAGATGGCATGTCAAAACTAATTTAAATGTTTCACTTCCATGTGCTACAAACTTACTCGCTAGCCTAGGAAATTCTTCATGTGGTTAGAAGTGTATTACAGAGTAATCAAAGTCAAAGCCTGTATTTGTAAACCAATATACAAATTTGGCAAAGCTAGCAGATTACTAGCTATTGATGCTCTCTGTTGAGAAAGGATATTCCATACATAAAACCAAATACCCCCATTGGAAGGAAAATAAACAAATAAATTAAAAATCTATGTCCTCTAAAGGCATCTGCAGGCAAATCAGCATTGACATGAGCCATCTATGTATCAATAGTAAATGCACCAGTACAACATACAGCCCTGGAGGGCAATTTCTGATCAATTAAATACAATCTAGCCATATCACTCAATCTGTTCATAGACTGGCTAAGTTTGGTGTTGAAATATACCCCTTTGTTCCTGACTTTTGGTGAACTCTCACACAGTTTTCTAACTGGTCTTATTATTCTGTTTTTTAACATAAATATTAATATTAATGGATAATTTAAACTTCTTGCCTTTGTGCTTTTGTTATCATTTCACAGGAGATTTATATTTGTTAGGTATTCTGAAAAGGCAGCATGCCTTGTAGCAGAGCACAGTACCAGGGAAAAATACCAAATACTGTATATTTTATGACAATAAGAATGATCGCTGAAGCAGTATCAAACACTTACAATCCCCTTTTCTGTCTAGGTTTTTATCAAACAATTTAGAAATTACTCATGTAATTTAAATTCTAAAAAAAAAAACCAAACCACCAAAACTTGTGTTTTTCTTTAATGTTTCTAGCTATATGATTGCAATATATAATTACAACATGACTTGTTACATGAAGCAAAATAATTGATCAAACCTACAGAATTTCACAGAAGTATCAGTCTCAGACACACCTGAGTAGAAAAAAAATCAACAAACTTGCAAGTTTTAGGTTATACCTGCATCTTGGTATGAGATTAACAAACTGCTAATAAAACTAGCTGCAAACAGAACTACGCATTAATAAAACCCTAAAAATTTAAAAGATAAATGAAAAATCTTTTTTTTCCTTCTATAGCAAATAATACCTGAAGAGTGCAAAGAAGACAATTAACAAAAATGATAAAGTTGAAGTGAGGCATATCTATACAAATTATTTAGAACCACCAATTGTCAGTTTACACTTAAACAAAAATTTCTGGCAATTGGCAGAAAACAGACCACAGAAATTCAGGGTTCTAATGAGATCTGCAGTTTTAAGTTGTTACTTGCATATGTACTGTCCTAAATTCTTGTTAAGTTCTGTAGTTGCTCCATCATTTCCTGGATTTAGGAGGCTTATAATGTCTAGAGCACAGAATGGTTGTGGATAGTAGAGACCTAGAGGTTATGTGTTTCAACTCCCCCTACTCAAGCAGTGCCACCTAGAGCTGGTTGCTAAGGACTATGACTGGATGGCTTTTGAATACCTCCAAGGCTGGAAACTCCACAATCTCCCTTGGCAACCCATGCCAGTGCTTGGTCATTCTCACTGTAAAATAATGTTTCCTGATGTTCAGATGGCATGTCCTGCTTTTTAGGTTGTGGCCATTGCCTCTGGTCACACTGGGTATCACTGGAAAAAGCCTGTCTCCACCTTCTTTGCACCCTCCCTTCAGGTATTTATCAACATTGAAAAGATCCCCCTGAGTCATCTTCACTGCAGACTGAAGAGTTCCAGCTCTCTCAGCCTTTCTCGTAGGAGAGATGCTTCAGTCCCTTCATCATCCTTATGGCCACCCGGTGGAATCTCTCCAGTATGTCCACGTCTCTCTTGTACTGAGAAGCCAGGAACTGGACACAGCTCTCTACATGTGGCCTCATCAGTGCTGAGCAGAAGGGAAGGATCCCTTCCCCTCACCTGTCGGCAACACTCATTCTCATGCGGCCCAGGATAACACTATCCTTCTTTGCAGCAAATACACACTGCTGGTTCATGTTCAACTTGGGTGTCCACCGGGAACTCCAGGTCATTTTCTGCCAAGCTGCTTTCCAGCTGGGTGACCTGCAGCATGTCCTGGTGCCTGAGGTTGTTCCTCCCTGGAGGCAGGACTTGGCACTTCCTCTTCTTGAACTGCATGAGGTTCTGAGCAGCAAATAGGTCATGACAACTAATTCCTGTAGTTGGAATTCCTCAAAAAAAAGAGGTGTGCCTTCAGAAGAGCTTACTATTAACTGATCCTGCCAACAGAAGTACCTGATCTGCTGTCCTGGTTTCAGCAGTAGCAGTCATTTTTCTCGTGCTTAGTAGCTGGTAGTAGCTTAGTAGCTGGTGAATTGCTGTGTGTGCACCTGACCCAAACTAGCCAACAGGGTATTCTATACCACAGCGCGTCATGCTCAGTATATAAATTGGGGGGAGTTACCCAGAAGACCAGATTGCTGCTTGGGTCAGGCTGGGTATCGGTTGGCGGTTGGTGAGCAATTGTATTCTCTCCCTTTGTTATTTCTTATCATTATTATTATTGGTGGTAGCAGTAGTGGTTTGTATTATACCTTAATTACTGGACTGCTCTTATCTCACCCTGTGGGAGTTACACTCTTCTGATTCTCCTCCCCATCCCTCCGGGAACAGGGGGAGGAAGAAAGGAGGAGAGTGAGCGAGTGGCTGCATGGTTCCGAGTTACCAGCTGGGCTTAAACCACATCTGCAAAGTACTATTTCCATTAACTAAGTGGAATATGGAAATATTATATCTTTATTACCAAATCAATCATCAGTCATCAGTATTGCTATCAAGGCAGCATGTTAAATATCCCTGGAAAAAAGCATCAAACATTTCTACCAGCATTGGCAGAATATATACACGGATAGAGATGTAGTGAATAACACCAACATATGTATTAGATGGCTTTGTACTTTCCTTTTCCTGGCAAAGACGTTCTATTCTGCCCACTGATGTCATCAGGAAGTAGCATATTACAAGGTTAAGGCCTAAATTTATATCTATTTAAAACACATTTTGTATCGCTTCAGAATTCATCCTGGCCTTGGTCCTCTGCATGCAAGTGCCCTCAAATACTGGCAATCGGCAAGGTCTCCTTAATGTAGAAGACTTGCAACCCTGTCACAGTCCTCTTTCAGTTTCCAAGTACCCTGTCTTTCATTTTCATAATCGTTAGTGCAAAGAAGACTAAATGAAAAGTCAGGAAATTAATTTAGATATGATGCTTTAAACTGCATTTCTTTAATTCAGGCTGATGTACTCAATTATGGGTCACTTTCAGTGATACTAGACCAGAAAGTGTGTAACTAAGGAGGGCAAAAGCTGAATCTCCAGAAGAAATAGCTTGACCTGCCAGAACAGCAGAAACCATTCTGAAGGAGTTATATTCAGATTTAATGTTCAGTCACAGGAGAAGGAGTACTGGTATATATATATGTCTCCCAATTCACAGCAAGGAAGTGAAGTACATAGCAAACTTTAAATATGTAATCCTAAGACTGTATAAGTGTTTAACATTAAATGGAAGACAAAGAGCTCTGCTGAATTAGAGCCCTAATTGGGATGAAAACATTGTTTTTTTCTTTTACCTTTAATACTTCACGGCATGGCAAAATGAAGAGTCCATATCCTGTACTGTCCTGAAACATAGTCAGGCACAGAGACATTTCATAATATTTATACTCTTATAATATCTCTTCCAGAAGAGATACTTCCATAGTCCCTCCTATTCTTGAACAAGAGTGCTTTGAGCCTGGTGGTTCAACTCATCCCCAAAAGAAAGGGGGTGATCTTACCTGTCTCAGCATACTTCATCTAATCAGACTTATCTAAGGACTTCGTCTGGCTTTGTCAGGGTTTACCTCTATTTCACTGTCCTATTGGAATATCCTGGTTCAACCAAACATTGGAACCGTCTGGTGGAACCACCTTCTGCTTTCCATACACTGTTCTGATATTACGGTGTGCTTATTCTTTTTTTCCTGTACCCTGATTGTGCACCTATACGACATCTGTTTTTTCCCTTTGTGGTTGCATGTTACTTTATGCACATAGAGAGAGATACACTGGTAGCTGTAGTTAGAAAATGCTTGCCACACTGCTCATGTTATTTATGCTCTTCCAATGTCAGAAAATGCCTATGCAAGTTGCTGGTTATGTCAGGTTTTGGCATACTTATGTCTGGGTTCAAGGCAGGTAAATATTAATTCTATCTTCATTAACCTCTTCATCCTTTAAGGGTGCAACAGGTCTTTGCTTTGGCTACAAAGCTTTACCATTAGGTTTTATAAAGTTTTACCATTACTGCTCTCTCTTCTATCTTTTTTCCCTTTTATTTGAAATTTCAGCTGAAATTATAAAAAAGTATATATTTACTTTTAGAATTTTTAAGACAGCAAAGTGCTCCAGCACATTATATTAAGCAATCATTTATATGTATATAATATGCACTCCAGCTTCCTTTCATAAATCTTTTCTTTTTTTAAAAAAAGTAACTATAAAGTGGATGTGGTGGGCAATCTACTTTTTCACCAATGATTGTGTGATGATGAGGAAAAAAAAGATGAACTTGTGAATAATTTATAAATTGGATAGGAAAAAAGCAGATTGATTTGTTGCTTTTTTAAATATTAATAATTCTGCCAGCTTGACATGATAGCATAATTCAGGATAATTGTAAAGTTTTTTATTCAAGGAAAGAATAATTATGAACTTCACCTTCATAATGAAGCAGCCAAATAAATGTGATAATGAAATAAAGGGTGACAAGAAAGTAGATACTAAAAATATTTAAATTACAAATATAATTATATGCCTGTAATAATGTAATTACAATGAATGAACTTAATGTTTGTTATTAAGAGATGGTTCTCTAGAGCACCATTATTCTGGAACTTCTCCTTCTTAAGAAAAATGTTATTGTGATTTGTCCCAGGTAATATGTTATCTAATTAAAAAAAACCAACAACCCAACAAACAAACCACAAAACAAAGAAAAACACCAAATGAAAACCATCAAAAAACCCCTTCAGCATGAAGAATAATGTTTCTTCAACCTATTTAGAAGTGTATGTCATAATTTCTTTTAAGGAACATATTTTCTAAACAATTTATTAATATTGTTTGTAGATATTCCCAGTATGATTTCTGTAGTTTCACTTTTATTTCAGTTTCTGATGATGAAAAAAAAGCTGTCCATCATTCTTGGCCCTTCTGCTTATGAATCTCTCCTTCTGACCCCTCCTCACAAATTCAGTCATACCAAAGCAGTGTAACAACAGTTCAGGCATTACTCTTCCTCCAAGATCTTTTTCATCTTGTCTGTGTCCCTACAATTCCAGAGAATCTGGAGGAAAAGTTGGCTTTGTAAGGAGTGCTAAAGATCAATGGTTCAAATTCTTTCAGATGAAGGTTTTAAACACAACAGAGAATTTCAGACGTAAGGTACAAGCAGGATAGATACATTATTCTTAAAATCCAGTTAAACCAAGCCATCTGCTACTCATGTATTTGAAGTGGGTACATAAGCAGAAAAAATAGTTTCTAAAATAACTCCTTCTGCTTCTTGATTTCTTGGGTGTTAATAGCAGAAGTTGTGAATGGAGACCACCATGTCTCTCTGCTTGAAGGATATCATCACATCTTTGTATGCTAAAAGTATAAAATGTGCTTGGGCTTTATGCCCTTTTTTATAAAAAAACAGAAGAAGTTAGGTTCTTAATCATAGAATCAAAGAATCAGAGAACAGTTAGGGTTGGAAAGGACCTTAAGAACATCTAGTTCCAACTTCCTGCCGTGGGCAGGGACACCTCACACTAGGCCATATCACCCAAGACTCCATCCAATCTGTCCTTGAACACTGCCAGGGATGGAGCATTTGTTATTTCTTTGGGCAACCTGTTCCAGTGAACGGGTTACAGTTTCAGTAACAGTGAACAGGTTCCAGTGAATAGGTTACAGTTACAGTACTTAATATCTATAAGTTCTCTTATTCTGGCAACCTTACAGCATCCTTTAAAAAGGCTCATTATTCGGTACCTGAGAGGTAGAAACATTTAGACTCATCAGAACAGAAAGGGCTTGGCAGGGGGTGGGGTGGGAGTGGGGAGGATATCTTCCCAAACATCAGAAATCCCACACCGATCAGCGAAATCTCAAACCTGCAACTGGAGTTTCCATCTTAACAAAATCTAAGGAGGAGGCGAGGCTGGGGAGGAGAAAAAAGGAAAGAAAGGAAAGAACTAAAAAGAACAGTGTTAACTCTGAAGTTCATGAAAGCACATTAATAGAATGAAATTCAGTCCTTATCCTACCCAATCCCTGGTGCTCTTTTCAGCAGCTGAAATCTGTGATAGACAAACACTAATTTTTGATGAGTTCTCATATGGCAACTGTAAAAATGGCAGATCCCTTACTCTTGTGTTTATGTTAATAACATTTAGTGGGGTTAGAAATCACATTGATTTCCCATATGCAATAAGAAGAATGTAGTGTTACATTCCTAGTTAAAGTTTATTGAGCAGGCAGGATATTAGGAGTCAGAAATAAATAATTCTATAAACAGTCACTTCTTTTTTTTTTCTTCTTTTTTTTTCCATGCAATCTTACCTCCCAAACACCTCATCACATATCCATACGAGTGCTCTTATTTCTCATGACACTTCTTTCTTTTACTTTCTTTTATGAATTTTCGCTTTTACATTAAAGAACACATCAAGTACTCATTGCTTACTCATGGCTTAGACTTGATACATGTCATCAAAGTCACACTGAACTCAGTGGTTCAATGTTAGGCCCTTAAATGGACCACCAGTCTGGTTGGAGCAGACAGAACTTGTAATATGGTTTCCTGTTCTAACAAATAGTCAGCCTTCAAACTACAATATGGTGAATGTTCTATAGACTCAAATGTATGGAGTATTTATTCTATTTTTCTTTCTATCTATTTTAAGGTCAAGAGCAGCAACAGAATAGCCCATAATTTGAGTAAGTCCATTTTCAGGTTCCTTGTAACTAAGTGGAAAGCATATTTTTAACTATCCCAGTCTAAGTAGAAATATCTTCTAATGTCCTCCTTGCTCACTGAAATTTCACTAGAAATATAGTCTATTCTTATTATTACTTATGGGAAATCAAGACAATTGCTAACACCATGATATGGTATTGCCATAGCCACAAGAGTAAAGGATCTGCCAGCATAGCAGTTGCCATATTAGCACTCATTAGAATTACTAATTTGTCACAGAATTTTTAGGAATGAACACCTGGAGTGTGACTTTGTAATGACTGAGCTCTATTTCAATAATTAACCTGCTGCCTTTATGTCTTTTCATAACTTCAGGTAGTTAAAGAAGAAACCGCTATCAATGTTGACAACATAAATATATATATTTATGGATTTAAGTTTTATATCTATATATACATACATATTACGTATATAAAAGAAGTTATCTTACTACTTCAAGACAATAGTGAAACGACAGAAAGAGCACAAGAAGGCTATATGGGTTTTCTTCCCTGTAAATAAGGGCAAATATTCCCCATGGCAATTATTTTTATCACATTCATGAGAGAAAAAAAAAAATAAAGCCACAGTCACGATGAAGACTATTTAATAGAAAAACAAAGCAAAAACAAAATAAACCCCAAACCAGCTTCACAGACTCCATAGAAAATTTGAGGTGCAAAAGGACATGATGTTCTGCTGTGTTTACAGATGGTGTGTGTAGTTTCTTATCTTCCTTAACTGTGTTAGTGAAAGAAAGGTCAGTCTAGTAGGGGAGCCAGTTGATTGTGGGTCCACTGCAGGCCCACTGCTCTGAGGAGGTGTCCTGGGTTCAGCTGCACCAGCTACTAAGAAGACAAAGTAAACGAAACTGCCTCACTGGCAGGCCTTCATTTATACCCTCGTTAAATCTGATCCATGGTCAAATATGGTCATGTAGCCCCACACTGGTTGAGGACCCCAATTTCCTCAACTTTGTACCTGCTAATTGCCGCCATGAGGTTAGATAAGAGCTGCAGTGGGGAGTTTTCATAGGGTTTTGTCATGTCTTTCTTATGGCTTTGTTAGGAGATGTGCACTTACCACAGTGTATTATGCAACTTTACCAGCAGATCTGTGTGTCTGCTTTCCATATTGTTGTGTGACCACATATAAATTTTTTCATAAATATACTGGGTTTTTTTAGAAAGTCAGAAATGATGACACAAAAAATAATGAAATTAGCTAGATCTTAATTTATCTTATGCTATGTTACCATGTCTAAATTCACCAGCAGAGTCACACTGGTTACTCATAACTTTTATCCTCTTGAAGATATAAGTGAGATTTTGGCTAAACTGTTCCTGTTTCAGTTCAACCCGTGAGTATTTAAAACATTTTAGAAAGACTTATTACTTTTATGTTTTCTTTCGCGTTAAAGATTTTTACTCAGCTTTAATGACCAGTGTGAAAACTGCTTCCTTTCCCCAGTCATGACAGGACTGAAGCACATGTGGGCAGGCCACAGTGGGAAACAATCCTACATTTGGCCTGTATTTGCTCTGCTTTGCCCATGAGGTGGGCAAATTATCTTTTTCTCTCAGGCCTTAGTTTTCCCAAATGTAAACTGAAAAAAATGACACAGATCTTTTTTCCACAATATTATGAGATGCATGGATGAAAAGTGATAGAGACACACATCTTCCACATGTAGAGGACTACTGCAGCTCTCTATGCAATTAAAATTGAGGAGCTGAGATAGTAAAGAGCTGAAGCTTAAATACGTAGTCTCCAAGAACAAGGTCTCATATTTCTAAAGGCATTCTTGATTTCGTTTCCAGTAAATGGCTATTGAAATTTTGACTGTGAAACTCAGTAATCCCTAAACACTCTGGCCTCCTAGAATAGCTCAGTTTAACAGCTTCAGAATTCCCATTCAGTTGAGGGAAAGCCATCTCTGAAATGAAGTCTAATACATAATAGGCAACACTAAACCAGCTCACAGTTACTGTAATTTAACATTCAACTCACATCCAGCTTATAGAAAAAAAATAAAGACCTAGCTATTTGTGCTGTATACCTTTATGCAGCTTCCATTTAAAAAAGTGCAAACAACCTCATCACATGAGACACAAAATCAAATTCCTAAATGTCATATAATGACGAGACAGATAATCACGGTCTCCAAACAACTCTATAAGAGTTATAACTGAAGACCTTTTCTTGGATTACTTGCTACAATATATATCATCAAGCCCTATTATCATGCACCTTAAGTGTAGCTAATTGGTTATATTTGCTTTCCACACGCTGTCCATGCGCCCTAAGCTAACACATAATTGGTTGGCTAGCAATACTGCATTTCCTGGTTGTCGCAACTGTCAGTTCCTGTGTTTGTTCTTGGTCGTCCATCACTTATCTTCCTCAGGTGTCCTTGGATGCATTCCAGTGTCCTTGGATGCATTCCAGAGTTGGGCCTAAGTGACCTCAGCCAAGTACACGACTCTTGCTGAGTCTTGCACAGGGTCTAATCCATTTCTATGTAAGTGTGCCCATTTACCTCTAGAAAAGGTCCCACAATATCAAACTCATTACTACGAGAATGAAAAAACTTTCTAATGTGATTGTTCTTTCTTCATAACAAAGGCAAAAATTACCAGTTCTTCAGAGTCTAAAACAAGTTGTGACTGGAATTAGATGAACTGATGCTGTTGAATATTCACATGCACTGGCTATGTGTGTAAAAGGCATATTAAACTGTAAGTTTCATACTATTACTCATGAGATGAAATATTTTTTTCTATTACATACTTGGAAATCCATCTTAAGTTAATGACAAGCATTACACTTAGCAACTTGTAGCACGTAACTGATGACATCCTTCTTCTTTTGAAAGCAAAAAATCATTGCCACTTATAATGGTATTGGAATTTATTTCTTTGGTTTGAGCAAATTGAACTGTGTCTTCAGATTGCTTATTGCACAACTATAATGTGAGAATACACCTTCCATTTCCAAAAAGATTAGCTTCATAGAATCATGGAATCATAGAATGGTTTGGGTTGGAAAGGACCTTAGAATCATCTCATTCCAACCCTCCTGCCGTGGGCAGGGACGCCTCATACTAGACCAGGTTACTCAAGGTGCCATCCAATCTGTCCTTGAACACTGCCAGAGATGGGGCATTTATCACTTCTTTGGGCAACCTGTTCCACTGCCTCACCACTCTCACAATAAAGAATTTTTTCCTTATATCTAAACTAAATCTACCCTCTTTCAGTCTGAACCCATTATCCCTTGTCATATAACTACAGTCTTTGACAAAGAGTCCCTCTCTAGTATCCTTGTAGGCCCCATTCAGATACTGGAAGGCTGCTATGAGGTCTCCACACAGCTTTCTCTTCTCCAGGCTGAACAGACCCAATTTTCTCAGCCTGTCTTTGTGTGAGAGGTGCTCCAGCCTCCTTATTATGCTCGTGGGCCTCCTCTGGACTTGCTCTATCTGTTCCATGTTCTTAGGGTGGGGACACCAGAACTGGTTTTGTCTCATTTGTGCACATGGCATGGATATACAAACCACAACAGTGAGGGGAATTTGCAAAAGTGATCCTAGACTGGACCACCTGTTTTGATACAACAGCATTTCCTCAGCTACAGAAGTTTAGAAATACTGCATTTGATATACAGTCCAGATGGCCCTTCCTGGTTGCTCTTCATATACCTGTGGCTGTTCACATTAATAGGTCAAAGATACAGTATATGGGTAGCAAAGTAACAAATAAATCTGGAGAAACTGGAGGACCACTGATGCTTGTGGACAGCACAACTAGTAAAGGCTTCTGGTCTCCAGATGATTCTCCATGAGGAAATAATATATAGATTGCTCTTTGAGTGGATGCGATAAATTAAAAAAAAAAAAAAAAAGGCACTAAATTACATGGTCAGGGGCCTCACAGACAAGAAAATGTAACAGGAAAAAAATATAATTTATTGGAATTTCACAGCTGTGGAGGAGGCACAACGTCCAAGATTATGCCAAAGCATAGCCTATAAACACTATGAAGTGGTTTATTTATCTTTCGTCACTCCTGTGTTCAATCTTGTGCAATTCTTTCTTTGATGCACCATTGTGCTGATAGTAAAATAAGACCTATTATTCAGAGCAGATATTTAATGACTATTAAACATCTAGGTCAGAGCGACAGTGCCGTGAGTTTTCTTGATTTTAAGCATGATGTTTCCTTATTTGGTGTTTGCTTTGGCATATCGATATGAAAACACATTTTGAAGAATATAACAAAAACTACAGAATAGAAACTGAAAACCCATTTCTGAATACTTTAGAAGATACAAATTGTCAATTATTCTATAGCTTTCCAGGCAAAACACAAAATTTTTGAAAGTTTTTGCCGAGTTGGGTTTTGCATGCTTTTCACGTAATGCTAAGCTGCTCCAATAAATATCTTAACAATATGGCATCTTTTAATTCAAAGCAAAAAAATTCTGCTATAAGAATAAAAAAAAAATAGCTGAATACAAACCCCACTAACTCTGTCTGATTTTAGAATCGTCTGTCACTTCCAGCTGTTATGACCCCTCTTGCTTGTGACATAGTCTATAATAAGCTGAAAATAGTAAGTATCAAGCAGGGTCAGATGAAAATGCAGGCTGAGACAAAAATATGCATTCCTGTATTCAATGTAATTAAGACTACTATGTGCTAACCATAAAAATGAAACTAGTATTAAAATAAGAAAGTTATTTTCCATGACATAATAAGCAACATACATATTTTAATAAACACTAACTAAATGAGTTTAGAAGCAATGAAATCCCTTACTACTATTAGGAATATAGCAGAATTATATTTACCTCAGGTGTATTTCTCTTCCAATGTTAACTATAAAACTAAAGGGAAAAATAAGGGAAAATGCTAATATGAAATGAAAGTCATTGTATATTTATTCTTGAGAAAATGATAAAAAACTTATTAAACAGGTAGGACAAATGCTGTCTGTACATTAAAATACTAAGTGTTTTGTATTCTGAATAGAAGGAAGAGATTAATGAGATGCACTTTAATTACACAGGGTGGGTGGTCTCTGTAGGATACTAGCCTAACCACGATAAAATACTACTTTTGCATTAAAAATCAATGCACCTATACACTCATTTCCATTCATTGAAGGACTGATGAGGTATCATTTCAAAATAACTTCTTTAAAAATTGCCAATCTTTTAATTTAATTCTTCTGTGAAGGTGGAAAAACACCCTTTTCTCATCTCTTCATTATGCAAGTCAGATGCACGATGGGATGATCTGCCAGAGTTGTGACAGTATTTTACATTCCCTACATTTTACAAATTGTTAAACTTCTTTTTACTTAATTAAAAAAAAAAAAAAAAAAAGGAAAATTTTGCCAGCAGATTGGGCAATCCATAGGAAGATGAAACAGAGGGAATCTAACCAGGTAAGTATTTCAAGCAAAAAAGAACAATATTCTTTGGTGCTGGCAGTGCCCTTACGTGGCCAGTATCCAAATCCTAAGTTGCTATATGTTGGCATAAACCTACTTATTAAGTGAATTTTTTACCTTAAATATTTCAGTTTTCCAACTTCATTTTTGATAACATATAAGACTTTTCACAACATTTAACAATGTTGGAGTTCAAATTTTCAAAAAATTTAGGAGTAGGTAAGAGTATACTTGCCAAACAAATACAACTGGGTAATACTTTCCCCTTTAAAAGTGACAGATTGATATTTAATGATTTTTCAAAGAACTCTCTTACGTTTAATTTGTTCAGTGCAAAATTTGCACAAATTGATTTTCATATCAGTTTTGACTTGCTGCTTCTTTGATCCTGCTGATCCTCACAGTTGCACTAAAATGAATTATATTATGATTTTACACCAAAATGAAGTACAAAAGCTCTCCATCTCAGTAAGAGAAAAACTGGGTTCTAAAACTGACTCATGTTCCACAAACACCACAAAGATATGCCATGTTATTGGTAATTTTATTATGATTTTTCTTTCTTTTGCAATGAGAAAATATGCAATGTGTTAATGTTGAAATCTGACACATTTTTCTCTCACACTTGCATGCTTCACAGAAAGTATGTAGGTATTTGACCTTATCTTGCTCAGGTGCTCCATTACTCCATGCGTAGGCTGTTATAACCAGTTTTCCATGAGCTGGAGCGTGCTTTGACTTTTATTACAGGAATCGGTTCTAGGGCTAAAATATCTCTTTAAAGAAGTGTCATGATACACCTTTGGCAGCTCATTTATTCTCAATATACTCCTCTTTCCAAGAGTGTCTATAAATGTGTTCATAAATAATATTTTACCCTTAAACTACTTGAAAAGGATGCAGAACAGAGCACCCTGTTTTCATTTTGAAAAATATACATCTGACATAGGCTTACTCATTTGTTCAGGATTTCCAGGAGTTGCACATACCATGCACATACACTTCTATCCATAGTCTTGTCACTGAAGGCATTACAGAAAAATAGCAATATTCATTAGCTACATTTTAATTTGCACATATCTCAGATGTAGTAGCACTGGACTAACCTAGTCATCATCATAAATCAAATCTTCTATCACTATGTTGCAAAGAATTAAAAGTTTTTTGGGAAAAGAGAGATGTTGATGTTTGTAATTTAAGATAAAGAAAATGCATGTACAAGTATGGTCCTTAATCATTCCCTGCAGTGTGTTGCTGAGGTACTTTTTTTTCCAGGTGCCTTTTCTCATTTCTCCTTCTTTCAGAAGTCCTATTACTTTAGCTTCAGAGAGCTTGCTTACTTAAGGGTCGTATACTGTGAGTACAGCTGAATGAATTCTATGTAATAAAAGATGAGAGCCCCTCTGGACTTCATTTAAAGTTTGCTGCTCAAGAGGCTGGAAACTCATTATGTCTTTCCTCTTTCCTCAAGTATTCCCCAAAGCTCAAATCACAGTAGATCACTTGGGAGCTTGAAATGATATGTCTGTTGCCTACAAACCTTGGAGCAGAGAGGAGGGAAATTGAGGTCTTGACCTATAAGTCCAAGTCTGTGTGGAAAAGGCTACTCACCAAATGCCATCTATATTAGAATCTCTCCTGCTTATTTCAGTTTGTTGGTAAATTACATGTTCAGCAACTGTTGTCCTTGAAGTCTCTCCAAGACTTACTGAACCCCAGAGTTAACCTTTTGCCAGCCTGAAAATTGACCATTTATTTCTTCTTTTTGTTTTCTACCTCTTTTAGCTAGTTTCTAATCCATGGCAGACCTTTACCTTTCACCTCAGGACTACTCAGTTCTCATAATAGCCTTCTGTGAAGGACTTTTCTGAAGTCTTTTTAAAAGTCCAGACAAATTGTACCTACGATTTCCCTTCATCCACTCCCAGGCATCCAGGGAATTGTATCAGATTGGTGGCAAGGAGTGACACGCAATGCTGAGTTCTCAGCCCAGCCAAACCATCATTAATCCTTTGTGAGCAGAAATGGGAAACACATTAGAGGAGAAAGCAGAGCCTAGAGAGGAAAATGTGAAGGAGGAACCAATTGCATCTGATGAATGACCTTTCCTCCTGATAAAATAAAAGCTGGAGTTTTGGATCAGATACATAATTTCTCTGAGAAAATAAGTTGAGGTGTTTCTTAGAATCCGAACATAGCTAAAAGTTTCTTCTGCTTGATTATAGTATCAAGCAGAGTGAAGGTAATAGACACTAACAGAAAACATCGAGAACCCTTTTGTGATGATAGTGGAATGTATTGGTGGACAAGTAATATGGCAGTTAGGTTAGATTAGTTAAAAGCATGGGTTTTAAACAGATCTTAAAGTTTTCCAGTAGAGAATAAAAAAAGAACTATAAATATTCATCACCAAATCAGTGCTATAGCAGAAGAGAAAAAACAGAAAAAAGGTAACAAGAATGGAAGAACTTAGATGTCTTGTTCTGTGTGTTATGCATCTGCCCACAAATAGCAAGAACATTTCACTTTTCTGTAATCAGTGGCATGTATTCCTTACCTGCTTCCTAGGGACAAGAACAGAAATCTGGAGTCCTGAATGTCATATTCAGCAAGGAGACCACACAGCTAAGAGGTCTTTATTGCCTGTCACACACTTACCAGTGAAAGTGAAGTACTTTCTGAAAAGTACTTAAATGCATTAGGGAATTTCAGAATTTGGATAAAAAGATGTGATCCCATTTCTTCTTCCAGGTGGAATTTGCTCAGCTGACTGTTCCTGAGGTGTCTTTCTGCTCAGCTTTGCACAGGGTCTTTGCTGAAGTATCATTCAGCAATTTTACATCACTAATGAGGACAGAGTCTGAACAGAGAATCTCCTGTAGTAATGTCAGGAGATGACATATGCCTAGCAAGGTGCAGAAAAAATGCTGTGTGGATCTGGACTAGAAGCAGCTGAGTTGACTTTTTCTGAAACGTGTTACAGTGAGTCTGTCTTCAGCAGCCAGCATGACAAGATGAACACACACTTGTGTAAAGAGGCCTTGCACAAGTCATGCATGAGTACAAAAGGGCAAAATATTCATTTCTGAAAAACACTGGAAAGATGTCATTTGCCTGAGCTATTTTTACAGCCCCCAAATTCAGAATTCTCCATGCTTTTTCCTTTCAAGAACATTCAATCAAATCTCCCTGCCTTCCATTTTATAACTGATGTGCCTCTTCTCAGGAAAGCAGGAGAACATCATAAAATGCTACTAGTTTTATAGCCTCTATTCACTTCTCCTAAAATTATTCGTTACGTTGTACCACATTTTCAACACCTGCCAGACTCTAAACCTTTCAAAAAACCCTTGAAAACATAGGGATTGACATACTGTTTGCCCTGTAACTCTGTCACTTGCAGATTAGCAGTTTGTCAAGCAGCGGCATTAATAGGTAGGTATCACAGCAAACACTGAGGTTTTCTACAAGTAATGTTCTTGAAAGCTGTATATATGCAATGCACTACCTTCTGTGAGCACCTTAAGCAAAGTGCATGTTTTTAAGCTTGTTGACAGGGATCTGAAAAGTTTTTTATTCCATCTTGTATCTTCATTGCTCCAGTTAACCCATTCTCACATATACTCCTTTTCCTGAACCTCCCACTTTCTAGCAGAGAAAGGGTAGGAAGTGCAAAGACATTTCTCTCTTCTGTCCTGATTTTCACTATCCAGAAGCAGTCAAATTATTTACCACTTCTTCCTCCTGGTCTTCCAGTAAGGACAGATGGAGTGTTATAAAAAGCTTTTGGGATAAGCTGATGGAAATGGAACATATTGTACCCTTATACCTCCCCTTTCGCATCACCTAATTACATTTTTCCTTTTACTTCCTGTTTTGCTAAGTCTGTACAGAAATTTGGCATTTCTGGCAACTGGCTCTGGTCCTGTCACTGGGCATCACTGGAAAAAGCCTGTCTCCACCTTCTTTGCACCCTCCCTTCAGGTATTTATCAACATTGAAAAGATCCCCCTGAGTCATCTTCACTGCAGACTGAAGAGTTCCAGCTCTCTCAGCCTTTCTCGTAGGAGAGATGCTTCAGTCCCTTCATCATCCTTATGGCCACCCGGTGGAATCTCTCCAGTATGTCCACGTCTCTCTTGTACTGAGAAGCCAGGAACTGGACACAGCTCTCTACATGTGGCCTCATCAGTGCTGAGCAGAAGGGAAGGATCCCTTCCCCTCACCTGTCGGCAACACTCATTCTCATGCGGCCCAGGATAACACTATCCTTCTTTGCAGCAAATACACACTGCTGGTTCATGTTCAACTTGGGTGTCCACCGGGAACTCCAGGTCATTTTCTGCCAAGCTGCTTTCCAGCTGGGTGACCTGCAGCATGTCCTGGTGCCTGAGGTTGTTCCTCCCTGGAGGCAGGACTTGGCACTTCCTCTTCTTGAACTGCATGAGGTTCCTGTCAGACCATTTCTCCAGCCTTTTGGGGTCTCTCTGGATACTAGCACAACCCCCTGTCATATCAGACACTTCTCCACTAGTTACTGACCCCTGAGACATGAGTTATTTAGCCAATTTTGCGTTCACCACACTGCTCATCCAGCCCATACTTTGACACCTTCTCTGTGACAATTCTGAGTGATTGTGTCAAAGACCTTCCTAAAGTCCAGCTTGACAGTTGACTGCTCCCTCCATCTGCCAGGACACTCATTTCATCATAGAAGTTTATGAAGTTGGTTAAGTATGCCTTTCCCTTGGCAAAACCATGCTAACTACTCCTGATGTTTTTCTTGTTCTTGCTGCATTACTTTTCCAGGGATTGTGTGAGTCTAACAGCCTATAATTCTCTGGATCCTCTTTCTTGCCTTCTTGAAGATATGAGTCCAGAATTTCCAGTCCCCTGGAAATTCTACCATTTGCCATGACTGGTTGTCCTGGGTTCAGCTACAGCAGTCATTTTTTCTCCTTCTTAATAGCTGGTGCAGTGCTGTGTTTTTGACTTTCAGTCTGGGAACAATGCTGATAACACCGATGTTTTTAGTTGTTGCTCAGTAATGTTTACTCTGACCAAGGACTTTCTCAGTCTCATGCTTTGCCAGAGAGGAGGGGAAGCCAGGAGGAAGCAGAGGCAGGACACCTGACCCAAACTGGCCAAAGGGCTATTCCATACCACAGCACATCATGCCCAGTATATAAACTGGGGGGAGTTACCCGGAAGGCCCAGATCGCTGCTCGGGTCGGGCTGGGTATCGGTCGGCGGGTGGTGAGCGGTTGTGTCCTTTTCCCTTGTTATTCCTCTTATCATTATTATTGGTAGCAGTAGTGGTTTGTATTATACCTTAGTTACTGGAGAGCTGTTATCTCAACCCGTGGGAGTTACATTCCTTTGATTCTCCTCCCCATCCCTCCGGGAGCGGGGGGAGGAAGGAAAAGGGGGGGAGTGAGCGAGCGGCTGCGTGGTTCCAAGTTGCCGGCTGGGCTTAAACCACGACACTGGTCAAAAGATGATTGTAAAAGGCATCTTCAGCTTCCTCAGCACTTAGAGGTACATCCCATCAGGGCTCATGGCCTTGCATGTCCAGTTTGCTTAAGTATTCCTTGACCTGATTCTGCCACTAAGAGATTCTTGAAGGCCAGTTTTGCTAGTAAAGCCCAAGGTAAAGAAGGCATTGAGTACTTTCATGCCTGATGTCAGTAGGTCCCCCATCTCATTGAATAATGGGCCTACATTTTCCTTTTATCACCTATATACTTAGAGAAGCCCTTCTTATCTTTGACATCCTTGGACAGATTCAGTTCCAGCTGGGTTTAGCTTTCCTAACCTCTTCCCTGCATGCTCAGACAGTGTTTCTGCATTCCTCCAAAGACAGCCATGCTTGCTTCCACCCACACATTCCTCTGTGTGCTTCCTTTTTGTGTCTGAATTTGTCCAGGAGCTCCTTGCTCATTCATGTAGTCCTCCTGGCATTTTTACTGGAATTCTTATTTGTGGGGATGGACCTCTCTTGAGCTTGCAGGACACGACCCTTGCATATCAACATGCTTTCTTGGGCCCCTCTTCCATCCAGAGCCCTTTCCCATGGAACATTTCCAAACACATTTTTGAAGAGGCCAAAGCCTGCTCTTCTGAAGTCCGGGGCTGTAATCTTTCTTTTCATATTCTCCCTCCCATCAGGGTCCTGAACTCCATCTTGTAGGCACTCCAGCCAAGGTTGCCTTTGACCTTCACATGCCCAGTAAGTTCCTCCTTGTCAACAAGTATGAGGTCTTGCTGAACACCTTTATTTGTTGGCTCTTCTGCCATTTTGGCCAGGATATTGCCTTCCATGCTCTCCAGGAACCTCCTAGATTGCTATGCCTGGCTGTGTTGTCCCTCCAGCAGATACCAGGGTGGAAAAAGTCTCCCATGAGGACCAGGGCCCACAAGCACAAGGCTGCTAGTATCTGTCTGTAAAGGGCCTCATCCACTTGTTCGTCCTAGTCTGGCAGCCTATAATAAACACCCACTACAGCAATGTCACTCTTCACTCTGAGATGCTTCCCCACCTGCTTATATGGAGAGTACACCAGGCAGGGAAGAAGACATGCAAATGTGTTGGTACTCATCTTAAAAATCACCTGGGGCAAAGGCACAGAGTGTTTGTACCTGACAGTTATTCAGTCCTTTAAGCAAAAATTGAGAACCAAAGAACTTCTGAGTACACAAGGTGCAGCAGTCAATTTCCCATTTGTAAGCACAGGTCTGTGTATGAAACAAAGGAAGAGCATTAAGAACAAACACAACTTGAGGAAAACCTTCAGAAATGTATCCTTTGCAAATTATTTAAAAAGCCATTCCTTTGTCGTAATATTGGTAATTTAGTCTGTTAACCGATGGGCAGGATTGTGAAACATTATTCTCTGAGTAAGTAGATACAATTTTCCTTTTTACCTGATTACTGAAGTCCTCCTTTGGTATTAGGGAGTACTTAAGTCCCTGTGGTATGGTCTCTTATGAGGTCCTAGCTTACCCTTTCTTCTAGCTGTTGTAGGATTTTCGAGCTTTATTTAGAGAGTGAGTGAAGTGACTTCACTCTGGTCTGCTGCAGTTACCATAAAGTGTCCTCACAGTTGTGTATCTTCAGTGACAATTTCCTCAGCTGCTGTCCAAAGCAGTGTAAAGAAAAACATTGCCCTTTCCTTCCTATTTTGTTTGTTTGAAATGCATACAGGAACAGAAAACTAAAACATATGTGCACCTCAGTAGGCTAATGAAATTGTAGTTAAATAAATTTACAAGGTGGACATGGAAGCTGCCTATTTTTCAATCAGAAATTCAAAGAAATCATTGCACTTACCTTACTCTCCCGTACGGGGAGGGAAAAAGCAATTGTTAGTGCTTTGAAATTCCACATGAATTCATTTCTGTTTTGTTTTTATGGCCCTTTGAAAAATAACTCAAAGAGAATAGGGAGAGAAGGTTTTACTTTTGTGGTTCTATATATCTAAATTGCCCTGAATGGTAAGTGGCATAGCTATGACTAGAATGAAGAGTATGGGAGACGGGGTCATCATAAAGTATTTATAACAGGAAGTTGTATATTTTCTCTGTCACAGAAGAATGGATGGGAAAGCAGTAAAGCTGAATTAAGTTAAAAATATGAAATGTCAGTTAGTGTTGAGAATCCTTGATGCTAGGTGGATATGAATAAATAAAAGGAAGGACAAATGTGTTTGAGGAGAAAATATCATAGTTCCTTTCTTTCCAGTGACTGGTGAATTTATCTAAATTAAAAGTTGCACATTTTGACATATATTTTTCTGGTGCTTCAGATAACCAGCTTCTGAGCTGTAGTTTGCGTATGCTAAATAAGTGTTTTAATGAAACACTAGATGTTGGAAGGGAGAAAAGTGAAAACAAACTTAAAATACTATATGAAATATTTGTGTGGGTGTGTTAAAGAAAGAGTAGATGAAAAAATATGATTAAAATGTTTTATACACTGCAGCAAAGAGTTTGTCAAGGTCTTCAAATATTTTACTATTTCAAGTGTAGACAAATATACTTATATGTTAGTTACTTGCTAAGGTTTGCAACAGAGGCCTTAAAACCTGTATGTCAATTGGTCATTCCAAGCTTCCCAGAATACGCCAGGAAATATGAATGTAAATATTTCAATTATCTGAATATCAAATAATTCAATTATTTCAGGAGTTTCCCAAATGATTTTTTTTTAATTGTGTATTTTGATAATCAAGAAGGATAGGTTTCTGTTAGTCACTCCTACACACATGATTTTGTGTACTACTGTGAAGTTACTAAGAAAGCATTAAGTAGGTGTGAAAATATTGCAGGCTTAGAACAGAACTGATTCACAGCAGCATGGCTGTAGCAAAATTTTGGAGAAGGATGGAGGTAAAAGTGTTTTTTCATTCATATTGAATATTCAGATTTCCATAAGACCATGTAAATTGGCAACCACAAAGCAGAATCGATATACTGTAGCCTATATCACAAATACACTGCCAGGTACTATAGTATTGGCATCTCAGTTGTCACTTCTAATAGGCTAAAAATGCCAGTTATGATTAAAAGCTATTATATAATACAGTTCAAGGGAAGCACAGATGATGAAAACTGCTTCTAACCTTTGAGCATTCTATTTGACAGATTCAGCAATAACCGATACAATTTCCTCCTAATGGGATTACTAGTGGATCTGGCACTGGCATTACAGTGAATATAGTCTGGTTTTAATTGCTGTTATTTTATTATACTACTAGGGATTAGATAAACTGTTTAGTTGGAAAATGTGTATTCTTTGAACAAACTAAATAGTTTCCAGTAACAGTAGTAAATCCCTTAATAAGGGCAAAATTACAATGAAGTTAATCACATCCTGAATTTGTCAGGGATTTCTGCCATATTCCCTAAAATATATGTCTTCTGACTTCATTTTCTTGGACAAAATATACTCATTTGAAAGATAAACTTTGTGGCTAAGCAGAGAAAATTCTGAAGATGCACACTATCTAGGTTTTATTCTAAATACTGTCTCTGATTATGTAATTTCATCATCCTGTGCTTTTTGCCTCTTAGGTCCATTCTTTATTCTCTTGTCTATTTTGGCTACAAATTCTTTGGGGCCAGGAGTTTCTCTGTACTGACCTCCAAAACTGAGAAACTGCTTGTGTTTCTCACAGTTCAGAATGTGCAGAAATTTGATTTTTCATCAAATCTCCTTTGCCAAAAGTCTGGGTTTTTTCAGGAGTGATTTTCAAAAAAAAAAAAAAAAACAAACCCAAAAAAACCCAACCAACCAACCACCAACATTTACTTTAATCTTATATATTTTTCTGCCAGAGTGATACTACTGGAACTCGTTTACTTCCTCTTGTACTCCTAATAGGGTGCCTGCTCTTTCTTTCAGATGCATATATACATATTCCTTTAGCAATCCTAGGGCCAGATCTTGCATCTGCCTATCAGTCTTCATGGAAAAAGTTCAGGTAAGATTCATGCATTGGGCATGAATCAGGCAGTCATAGGTTTTCATGGAGGCCCCTGTTGTTTCTGCTATTGTATTCTATAAAACATCCCCACTGTCTCTTAGATTTTTTCTGAACATTGTCATTAGCAGTCAGGATTTCACTGAGGAGTTTTGCACAAACTCTCATGACATACTTTATTACTATTTATAAGCATAACTAGCAGTTTTCTTGCTGGTGGATAAATATTACTGGAAGACTTATTGTGATGAAACTGGAATTTTACTCTTCATTGCTAGAGATACAGGCATATAAGCATTTAATCTTACAGGTATTTAATTATTTGATTTACCAATCACAGCAACAGAATGTGAGCCAGTGCTTAAGACATAGTGGAAAAATTTCCCATGGCCTTCAATGATCTTTTGTTGGAGCTCTAAGAAGGAAACTATGTTTACAAAAAGTTAGAAATGATAGGATTATTTTTTAATTAGTTGTGACACTCCAAATGTTTCATTACTTGTTTGGTTGGTGTTCAGTCACACATCCTGAAATTAATATTATTAAATACAATAAATCCAGGTTACATTGAGATTACATTAGTTAAATCAGAGCTAATATGGTTTGAATTTGCAGATTTTGTTTGCTTTATTTATTAAACACTTCAAAAGGGCAAATCCAGACTCACACTGTTAATGATAGTAGAGAATTATGATTCAAAAAAGTAGCTTAAATTTTTTCTTGTTTATTACTACTTAGTGTTTCAATAAGATATAATTTTATTATTATTAATACCAAACTATAATTGTAAGTTATAATGAAAAATGTTCAGTTCATGTGTTTGTAAATTGTTTGCAAGTGACAGCACACCATGCTGAAAAAAAAGACCCTCTTGATAGTCTTTTTCTGCTAATTAATGTTTCTAAATTAAACACATTTCTTTCTTAAAAAATATAACCCATGAAAAGACAGAAATTCAGGGATAATCTGGAAAAAGAAACATGCATGTATTTAAATTTATTTTATTACACATTTACAAAGAGAACATACCTATAAATTACAAGCTCATAATGTCTTTAAAAAAATATTGTTCCATTCAACAGACAGCTAGAAATGTATTTGATACTTAGGGTATAAGATTTATCATAATCTTTCAGAATTGATTCCTTTTGCTCTCTAATAAGCTTAATTTAATTATATTAATGGAATATTGGCATCAATGCATATACTGTAAACATTCAACTGCTGAGTAAACAACCAACAAAAGTAGCTGCAGTAGGACCACTATGTATTGAACAAGCTTTTAGTACAATATATTCCTTCCCCATTGGAATATATGTACTGTTAATTGCGCATGCATACTTTGCTGAAAAGAAGCTTTGGCTACTGCACTGGCAGAAAGTCCTGGAATCAGAGAGAGCTCTCCACCCTCCGCTGCTTTCCTCTCCACAGGAGAAAGGATAGATTACTTTGACTTATCAGGTGCCATGTTTGTAGCTAACAAACTTATTTTTATTTTTCCTCTCTCTGATATATGCAATTACAAAATCAGTTGAATAAGTCTGGGGAAAAAAAGAGCAGCAAATGGCAAGTGATTAAACTAAAATGAAAAGTGTAAACCAAAATTTATCTTGCAGGTTTAGGAAAAAAAAGGATTACAGTTAATCCTGAGCTGTGCAAAATTACAGTCAGATGCAGACTGCAGAGCCAGCTCTGAGGACCTGCAAGATTACTTCATCTGGCTGTTACATACAAAGATCTTGTCAGAAACCAAATCCAGATCAACTGGGTATCTACCAGTCTGTAAATATACATACCATAACAATAAACAATGCAAGCCACCATTTTGATAATTCACTAACCACTCAAGCTATTTCATAAGTGGATATTTTATAAATTTATATACCTTGAGGAAGCACAACCCCCTATAGTCTCATTGACAAGCAAGAGGGATGACTACCTCTCAGAGGTACTGCTGGGCAACAAAATACTTTATATGGGATACACAATAAATACTTGTCTATTGATATCCTCACAGCAGTCACTGCTGGGAAAAGTAATTTCATTAGTGACCTTCCTGTAAAGAAAAAGATAATTCTCTTTGGTTTTGCTGACAACAGATACTAATAAACTTCAATTGAGGAGATCCTTTTGACCCAGTTCTTTGCCATTCATTTAGTCTCTGCATGTGTGTGTTTTTATCACCTAAGTGCTATTATCAGATTTATGACAAAAATCATTGCCTTCCTATGTCTTAGGAATAGCTTTTCTATTGCATTAACACTTACATTTGGATTTTTTAATTGTAGAACCTACTGCATAAGTATCGTCATCAGTCAAACTACTCATGCTGATAAGTCACCACATTCTACTTCCCTAAAATTGTATTTATTCACTGGATTCACAGGAAATTCTGTTTAGTGGTTATTAATTTGAAGTTGAAGGCTGTCCACAGAGTTAACCTGTGCTTTTTGGATTTTTGTTTTCCTCTTGTAAACTTCTTCAACCACATAATTAATCTTTTTCTCTGACCTACAGTATGTATTACCAAAGAAAGATACTGAATTCAAGTATCAGTAGAGTATAAGATCTCTCCCTGTTACTTATTTTCAAATCAAGGTTGGATATTTTCTTATGTGATTATGTTGAATGTAGAAAATTAAGGGTTGATGAGATAACACATTTCCCAGTAACAAGAAACAGCAGAGAAAGCACTGAAAAACAACCATGTGTTTTCTTTTTGTTCAGCTGATACCAAAGCAAACTTTTATATTCACTACATTAAATACTGATTAAACTATCTTATTAAATTTTAAATGAAAATGTGTGTAATTAATGTTTGGCATTGGAATTTCATGGAAAGAGAGGGAATCAGAAAAAGTAGAAGTGAGTCTTTTGAATAGTGAGTTTATTTAGAAAAAAGAGTGTTTATAAGCACTGGATGAATAAGCATAGTTTGGCCATCATTGAAATCTCCTGCTAGTCCACATCATGAAATATTCTGAGAAATAAATGCAGAATATTTTGGCTAGGAGGACATAGCAGGAGAGAGAGTAGCTCCAACAAACTAAAATTTTTATTCTTTTATCTGTCAACTTATGAAGTAATACATTAAATGAAATACTGAAAATATTAATTTATATGGTGGTATAGTTACATTCTTGGGATATTTCACAACATAATCTTTAAAGTATTGAAATAATGAATTGTGGGGGTAAAAAAAGGGAAAAGGATATTTGTGTTACCATTGCAAACAGTGTGTGGTAACTTGGGTTATTATTTTATCCAAGGCTTAAAACTAACCTTCTAGACTATCAGCAAGAATGCTTCCTTGTTTTCAGACTTATGCTGTAACACAGATTTTATTGCAATCATCTTTTTGTTTAATCAATTTGATAAGTCTACAACAGACTTTTTAATTACTATTTCTGTGGAGGTTTCCTGTTGCAGATGTGTTACTAAAGTCATAGAAAAAAAAATAATAATGCCAGTGGTTATTAGTACAAAGTGAAAATCTTTTTTTTCATTACTAAGTGTCTGAAGGAGAAACTAATGCAGATACAAATTATTTTGGCTGTTGCACTGGAAAAAGTGAAGTTATATAGTCAAAATTCTGTTTGAATTTTATGATTTTTCTGAAGCTTCATCTGTGCAAGAAAACATGTGAAAGATGTGCAGATGCTAACAATACTTTTGATTCTGCAGAAAATGACAATTCATTTTTCCCATTTGTCTTTTCATAAGAAACAGTAGGAATATTAAGTAGAATATCCAAAATTTCTATGAAATAGCAATAAGTATGGAGAGGCTGAAATATGTTTGGTTCTTATACTATTATTTTTAAGATTATTTTTAAAGTTCACATTTTTATTCATTTAATCAATTTTTTTTATTGTATTTTGCAGAGAATAGTAGCTTTGAAGCCTGTTTTCTACCCCACCCCCACACCCCCCCCAGAGTACCCCGTATTTTTACCCATGGCTTGTAAATTACAATGTAATCGTTACAACGTAATCATTACAATATATTTGATGTTAGAATGCACATCATGGAATGGATTGTTTGTAAGAGATATGTCCTTAAACTTCTAGCTGAAAACCGAAAAAATAACTAAGAGATACATTTCTATATACTTGTACCTCACTGGTAAGCTACTATTTCAGTTCAGTGAGCCTGAAAATAGGTAGAATAAAATATTTCTAATCAGATACCTTTTAAGGATGTACCTGTTATTAAAGCACAGGATTACCTGTGCTAATTCTTTACATGGTAAGCCTTTTTATAATCTGCTTTTAACGTAAAGCTATAATGGAGGTTTTGAAACTTTGCCTGGTAGGTTTTGTCAGATCCATGTATCTCACCATAACACAACTACTGCAGTCTAACGAGAGTGGAGAACTTCAATTCCCTTGTGCACCACAGTCTAGGGAATAGGTCTTATTCTGTGTTAACGGCTGTTCAGCACATGCTACAAAGAATTTATTGAAAGTTAGAGATGTACAATCCATCTGAATACACCTGTCAGTTGTGGTACACCTCATGGTTATCTTAATTACATGCTAAAGCTACCATGTCACAAATGACCCCAAAGCTATTCCTGCAAGTAGCCCATCAAGCTGGCAAAGAAAAATTATCTTCTCCAGTTCATTCTGTGGATCACAAATTCTCAGGTTTGTCTCATGGATTTTCTGGCTGGAAAGCAATGCAAATCATTCCCTGAGGAATCCGATGCCATTGTTAATGCAGGACCTTGCGGTCTAAAATTGTTTGAAATCCAAATTTGTTTACTGTTACAGGGGAAAAGGCCATGTGGCACAACAAGCCTGCATCTTAAGGTTTATTAATTCATCCTCCGCCCTACTTCTTCCCTCCATCCTTCAATTAATTCCCTGTACGAATAGCCAGTTGTCTTGAACTCATTTATTATATTTGCTTTAATGGCTTTTGGAATCACTTTGCATGTATTAACTGAATAGAGTAAGTGTGAACACTTTAAGAATGGCATGCTGTTTTGGCCACAGAAAGCTGTTATTTTAATTGAAGTCTTGTGGTTATAGCCAAATAAATCACTGTCACAGTACAGGGGTTAAAATGATACCTCTTAAACAAACAAATGTATCTCCTGGCTGTAGGATAGATTCACGTTTTTTTAAAAACGTTTTTAATACAAAGATTACACTTCACCTCAGTTGAAATAATCTCCATCTGCAACATGAGAACCCTTAGTTGCAAGCTTATTAATTATCTCGCTAATTAGGATATGATTGCTGTTGTACAGCTTCAAATTAATTTTAAACTACTTGAATTAAAAAAAATCCACACAGATTGCATCTATTGCAATCCTGAATACAAATATAATAGCAAGAGATATGAATTACAATTACCAATTTAATTAGCCTTTCACTACAGAAATTAATGTAGATATGACATATTACATATCAAAATGTTCATATTTGGTGTTTTGGTAAGAGTATGAATCATTTGGGATAATTGGTACTATATGAAGAAGATGGCTACAGAGAATTTGGCTTGCCTCCACACCAGTGTGCTGTCAGTTGTTCACTTATTTGCTTCATTGCACTGAGCTAAATGCCCATGTGTGCAGATCTTAATACATACTTATTATTTTTGTATTTGGCCTTAGGAGCAAAGTACAGCTTTCTTATTAAAATGTTTTCTCGAAAGAAAATATTCATAATAATCTGACGTAGCAAGGATGCTCCCAAAAGAAATTAAAAAAGAACAGTTTACTTGAGTATTGAAATACATTCTTATTTAAATTTCAGAAGTATATTTTCTCTTTCTGACAAGAAAGCGTATGCTCATTTGGGTGAGCTGTGATAGTACAGGATATCAGATGCTGAACTTTGCTGGTATATGTATCCTTAGATATATAAGAATATGTAGAGAAATCACTTCCTAATTCAGTAGCTGGCAGACCTTCCTCTAAAGAATCATCCTGGAGGCTAGAGGAAGGACTTGCTCTTATGTCTCAGAGCTTACACATTCCATGTTGCTTAAATATGGCACTGTTTATCCAATTCAGATGACCAGATAGTTTTACGGAGGAAAACATTTTCTGATATTTGACAGACATCTTCTCAAGAAGATGTGCTAGTGGGGAGGTGTGCAGTAGTCAGTAGTGCAAAAACACACATTATGATTGTCATTTTGGTGCATAAATTTTGCTACCACATTGCAGCCAGGCCAGAGGCAGGATAGAGCCAGGGTTGTTTTGCGATGTCTTTGGTTTCTAACAAGATCCCAAACCATTTGTGATCATTTATCAGAGTGTCATCCCTACATCCCACCTCTCTAGTAAGTAATTTTTCTTTCCAGTTTTCTTCCCTGCTCTGTCTAGTCTGGCAAAGTCTGAGACACTAGACTGAGGACTAGAACACGGCTTTGTTTCTTCTGCAGCTTTATTAGCACTAGTATAATACAAATATACAAGTATTTCTAATATTGCAAACATAATTTTAGGTATGCTGCCATTCGGTTGTTGAAAACTTAAAAATGTGTGAGGACCATCAGAAAAACTGAAAAATATGTATCTGATTGCAGCAGTGCCCTGGTTTCTGCTGGGATAGAGATAATTTTCTTCCTAGTAGCTGGTGCAGTGCTGTGTTTTGGCTTTAGTCTGAGAATGATGCTGATAACACACCAATGTTTTAGTTGTTGTTCAGTAGCACTTACCCTGATCAAGGACTTTTCAGTCTCTCATGCTCTGCCAGTGAGAGGGGTACAAGAAGCCGAGAGGTAACACAGCCAGGACAGCTGACCTGAACTAGCCAAAGGGTTATTCCATACCACAGCACATCATAATCAGTATAGAAACTGGGGGGAGTTGTCCAGGATGGGTCAGTCACTCCAAGGAATGGACTGAGCATCAGTCAGTGGGTGGTAAGCAGTTGTATTGTGCAACTCTTGGGGTTTTCTTGTTTTATATCTCTCTCTCATTTTGATATTTCCATTACTATTTAATATTAGTATTAATATTGTACCTTAATTACTAAACTGTTCTTATCTTAACCAACAGGTTTTTTTTTTTATTCTCCTACTCATGCCACAGGGAGGATGGGTGAGTGAGTGGTTGTGTGGTACTTAGTTGCCGGCTGGGGTTAAACCATGACAAGCATATCTATATCCAGTTTTAGAACGGTTTTTATTTACAATTTCATTAAGATATTTATTCGGCTATCAGTTATATTTTGGTTTTTGCTATGCCAACACTATCAGTTTAGTTCTTTTCACAGCAAAACTGTGTACTTGCACATTAACCCAATGAAACACCTTAGTGAGTATCTTTAGAAAAGTGGGTCAGTGTTCAGACAGTCATTAACCTAATGAAGCATATTATAATTACAAATAGTCAAACTGTGAGTCTACAGCTATTCCCTTTAATACTAAAAGTCCCAAGATACTGAACCATCAGTTATATAACTCTATAACTGAATGTTTATGTAACTTCAATAGCCTATTTCGTAAATCTTCTGGTCTCAGAAGGGTACAGATTGATGATATTTGGTACTAAGTTCTCAGATCAGCACTTACAAGGCATTTCTTAAATCTTTTTTGCCACTTTCTGTCTAGTCAATTGGAAAAATCAGTCCTGAGAGTAATTGAAAATTGCCCTAGATTGTCATTGAGTGATTTGCAGAAATACCTTTTGATTATGGTCCCAGTCAGTTTCATATTTTACTGGCCATCATACTACACTGAGAAAAAATAAATTGTCAGCTGAGGACATCTAGATAATTGGTGTAGTTTATTAAAAAAAAATATGTCTATTTCTGTAGGTGATCTTCTGCAAGGTTAGAAAAAATCAATACCATAAATCATGTTTGAATGGAAATATGATGGCCCTATAAGGTCTGCTAAACTGTATCCAAATGTTTATTTTGCTTCAGCAGTATAACATTTCTTCAGGAAGTAAAAACAGCAGCTGAGTGGCACACTTTATATCACTCTCTTTCCTATGCTCCCTGCTCCCATTGTCTAAAAATAAATAAAAATAAATAGTGTATATATGTATACGATAAACATATTTTAAGAGAACTAACCTTGAAAATGTTTGATATGTAGTTTCATGTGTCCTCCTGTTTGTGTACATAGTTCACGTGTCCAGTTTATCCTCAAGAACCCAAAAAGACTTTTGTTCTGGATTTCTTGGTTAGAATGAAGGCACATCATCACTAATATAGGCTTATTTTGGGATGCTGTAGTAGATATTGAGATATTGGACAATTTGATTTAAATAATTCTCTCCACCACTGAAAAACGTCTACTCTGAGAATAACGTAATTGGTCTGAGGTTCTTACAAGAAAATACATGTTAAAGGGACTTTTGATTTGGAGACCTATTTAAATCAGTGTCTCCTGATTTTTCTGAATCTGAGTATCCTGGTTATCAATAAATTTGATTAGTGCCCAACATCAAGAAAAAAGGTTTTAATCCTAATTTGAGTATTTGATTTACCCAAGAGCTGATATTTGTGAAATAATTTTCTACATGTTCTGTAACCACGCAACATGAAGAGATATACCGAAAAACACAAAAAATACTATTTAAAAAAAAAAAAAAAAAGGATAATGAAACCTGGTAGAAAAAAAAAAAAATCTAATGTCAGCTTCTCAGATAAAACCATTATTAAAAACATGTCATGGTTTAACCTCAGCTGGCAACCAAGCACCACGCAACCACCTACTCACTCCCCTCCCCAAGGGATGGGGAGGAGAATTGGAAAAAAGGTAAAACCCATGGGTTGAGATAAGAAAAGTTTAATAATTGAAATAAAGAACATTACAATACTAAAAATGAAAAGGGAAAAAGAAAAAAAAATTAAAAAAAAAACCCCAAGCAACAGCGATGCGCAACACAATTGCTCACCACCCGCTGACCAATATCCAACCTGTCTTGAGCAGTAACCAGACCCTCCAGGCCAATTTCCCCCCAGTTTCTATACTGAGCAGGAAGTGCTGTGGTATGGAATACCCCTTTGCTAGCTTGGATCATGTGTCCTGTCTTCTCCCTCACAGCTTCTTTTGCCCCTTCTCACTGGCAGAGCATGAGAGACTGAAAAGTCCTTGACCGGGGTAAGTGCTACTGAGCAACAACTAAAACATTGGTGTGTTATTAGCATTATTCTCAGATTAAAGCCAAAACACAGCACTGCATCAGCTACCAGGAAGAAAATTAACTCTATCCTAGCAGAATCCAGTATAGTACAGAAGCCTAAAATTACCCAGTATCCAGATCTTTTGCATGTGCAGGAGGAAAATATCTTCTGAAAAAGCCATCTTGTAGCTCCAGCTCAAAACATCTGTCAGATGAAGAAACAGACAACCAATGAAGTGGAGGTTTTGCAAGTCCAGTATCAGACAAACCAGCTGCTTCAAGGTGACAAATGCAGTTAGATATTATTCATGCTGCTTAAAATGAAATGGAGAAACATTAATATTGGTCTTTTAACAACTTTTAGTATTCCAGCAAGAAACTTTAAGGTAAGACTTGGGATATAAAATTCTGATAGAGAGATGGATAGTTTATTTGTAAAAGAAGTATTTCTTATGGCACTTCAGTCCCTTCTTTTAACATCCAGCATTCACCATATGCTAGTTCTGAAAATTTGTCCTAGCATTTGGTAGGCTGGCTTTGGTTTTGCTTTGAAATTGACACAGGAACATATGTAGAAAGCCTGTTATTGTCTTCACGAAGTACTGTATCTTCAGTTTATGGTAACATTCTGGAAGCTGGTTTGTCTTACCGGATATAAGTAGACTAATCACCAAAGATTTGTTTAGAAAAAATCTGGTCTAAATAAAAATTTATTATAAAAAAAGAGCTACTTATAAACAAGGTTAATTCTGTTAGTATAATTACATTAATGTGAAGTGGTCTTCCTGCTTAATTTAGTATCATAATGTACTGATGGAACTAGATGACAATAATAGGAATGTCCTGAAGATTTTCCCTTTTCAGTTTGGTGGTGAAAATTTCTTGAAGTAAATTTAACAACAACCACAAAACAAATCTATTTTTGTTATTTGATACAGCACGTGGAGTCTGGCAAGTAGTAATAAACAAATTAAACTCTGAGGCACTAACAATCAATAAACCAACCATTTTGATATTATCAAAGAAAGAAAATACCTGTGTTTTTTTTTAAGGAGAAATTGCTTGTACCTGAAGGAATGACACACAGTTGAATAAATTAGTTTAAATGAGCTGAATGTTGTGGGGTTTGGTATGTGTTTTGTTGTGTTTTGTTTTGTTTTTCTTAAAATCCTTAAGGAACTACAAACTGGAGAAGACTTTTAAGAATAGGAGAAATACAAATTTTGAACTTCTAATCTAGAAGAATGATCCAGTTTTTGATCCTGAAAAAGTAATTTCAGGTGTCTCTGTCCACTTCTCAAACTTTAAATACCTGCTTCATGTATGTGAGACTGTTACTTACAATCACTTTGCTCTAAAGATAGACACAGTAGATACAAAATTGGAAGAAGTGCTCAAAGTTGGCATTGGAAATGAGAACTGCTATCTGCAGGACTTCTTAGTGTAACCCTGATAAATATATATGAAACCCTGACAAGTATATTGTGAAATTAATGACTAATTAATGGCTTCAGCCTGTTTCTCCTTTCCTCCTACCAGCAGTCTAATTGCTCCAGGTCATGTAAAATCTGTGGGTTCCTTCAATGTCTTGCTCTTCTGCCCTCCAATGATAAGTAGTGGGGGGCTAGACAGACGTAGTTCCTAGTTTTCCCACTTAAAATGTGTATGTTTATGACTTTAAACGTCCATGAGGTAATACAACAGACCTGACGAAACATTGCACATCATTTTCCATGAAGGGAAGAAGAGGATAGTCATAAGGTCTCCTATTAAATTGAAAAAGCCTTTTAATGAGCTCTTTTCTGTGGCATGTGATGATGCAGTTAGCAAAGCTCCTGTGCAATAGCTGGTCTCTAAAGACAAGTCTTGTTTCACCTCTGTGACATTTAATTAGTAGTTGTCATCAGTAATCTAGGAGTAAAGTGGCTCTCAATTATGTACTGCTTATATACTCCAAATTCAGGAAATGTATTCTGCCTCCAACCTAGACCTTTACAAAGATATCCTCCAGTGCCTATTTCCTGGCAATCATAAAACATTAAATGTTATTTATGTGAGTTTTTCTTCCTTTTTTTTTTTTCATCTGACAACAGCAAGAAGATGGCTGTAGAGAGAAATAAAAGGCCAAACTGAGAAAAATTACAAGGATTCCCATGAGAATGGTGCATTGTATAGAGAATGAATGTTGGTTTAGGTTTTGCCTAAGTCATTCTTCCCTGCGGATAGAAGACAGGTTTTAGCCAGTTAAGGTTGCTTTGGAAAAAGCTGTCATGGCAACTAGAATATTGGAAGAAGCAGGAGAAAAAGAATTAGGCCTTGGTCACTAGAGATGGGGTTCCACTGACAATCTTTTTGAGCATAATAAGTTTCTTCTGAGGAGCTGCAGGAATCTACACTTCTGGAAAATCAGTAGGAATGGAACTAGCAGAGCAGACAATGCTTGAGTCTCAGAAGAAAGCCTAGACTAACATGAAAAAAATCCCAAAAAGATTTGCTTAAGCTTTGGTGAAATTCTGATGTTTAGGGAAGCACAGAATTGTCAATTATTGAGCAGACAAATTGAGGTATGTGTGTGGGTTCACAGAATACAAAATTGCCTAAAAAGCCTTTAAAAATACATTTAAATTTAAATTACATTTTAAATGGAAATTACATTTGCAATTTAAAAATACATTCATTTACTTCTTACTGTATCAATGAAGAAATAAATGAAGTGATCTCCCTGTCATCTTGTGGCTTCAATGTGCAACATCATTTAGAAAGGGGGAATTCATTAGTTAATTAAAAATAAATTAATAGGAGATTAAGAAATTAATAAAACCAGGAAAAAATGTTATAATAGTTGTACAAGAAAAAGTTCAGAAGCATGTATTTCTTCTTCTTTAATTGTATTAGTTTTATCTGATGTATTTCTCAGCAAATTCCTTACTCTTGAACAGTTTTCCTGGAGGAGATTGCTAAACTGCAACGGGAATTTCTTAAATAAAACCCCATTATATACATTAATAGGAGCCAGTAATTGGCAGCTGAAAGAGTACATTTGTTTCTCTTTTTGTTATGATTTATCAGACACACCTCAATAACTTTGAATCATATCTAAGCTGACAGGATAAGTAAATATAAGTATTAGATCTATAAAGTCTAAACAAAACCTCAACTTTTCCGTCAGCTGGAGTAGAACGGCCTCTGCTGCTTTTTCCTTTTCTATCACAGTTGCTGTTATAATTTGCTGGCAAGGACTAAGGTAAGTACATTACAGCCAATATCCTCCCTGTAGGCATTAAGCAGTTTACGTAAATGATGCACATCACTTCTGCCAGCTTAAGGCCTTGAGCCTCAAAATCTTTTTCCTTGATGTTTGGTCGCTTGAACAGAAACACAATACATTTGCAGCTGCACCAGAGGGCTGGTTCTCCTGCAGCTGGGGCCAAGAAATCACAGCTGTGTGAAGTGAAATGTATCATAAACAATTAAGCAAGAGGATCATGTTTTTTAAAGCCCTCATCCCTTTGATGCACAGCTGTCAGAAAATAATGAAATACCTTCCTACCAAAGAAAAAGGTAGAAAAACATGATTAAGCTGATGAGCTGGTTTAGTAACATTCACCTCCTGGCACCAGTACCTGTCATAAACCTGTAAGAATTTAAAACCTCTCTGATAGACTATTGCTCCAGCGACCACTGAGGAGAAATCCACTCCCAAAACCCTTGCAGGGACAGAGGAAACAAAGAAAAGGCTAAGCTGTCCTTATGACTTTTCCGAAATAAACGTTGAGCCAGAATGTAGGGGAGTAAATATCTTCATAGCTCCCAATCTGTACAAGAATCAAAGAATCATAGAATAGTTAGGGCTGGAAAGGACCTTAAGATCATCTAGTTCCAACCCCCCTGCCATGAGCATGGGACACCACACACTAAACCATGTCGCCCAAGCCACTGTGCAACCTGGCCTTGAACACCAGGAGGTCTGAAGCAATCACAACTTCCCTGGGCAACTCATTCCAGTGCCTCACCACCCTCACTGTCGAGAACTTCTTCCTTATATCTGTTGAGGTTGAAGCCCTTTCCCCCGGTCCCGACCACTACAGTCTCTAATGAAGAGTCTCTCCCCAGCATCCCTATAGGACCCCTTTCAGATACTGGAAGGCTGCTATGAGGTCTCCACGCAGCCTTCTCTTCTCCAGGCTGAACAGCCCCAACTTTCTCAGCCTGTCTTCATACAGGAGGTTCTTGAACCCCTTTATCATCCTTGTGGCCCTCCTCTGG